>NW_007727958.1:166593-248294 GCF_000696425.1 Galeopterus variegatus
GTGGGCGGGTGGAGTCTGCCCCGCGCTTGGAGCCGCAGCCCTGGGCGCGCAGCCCCGCCCCGGGGGCGTGTCCGCCCCGCCCCCGCGCCGCCGGCCCTCTCCTTCCTCTCTCCACTCGCTCTCCGGTGAGCCGTCGCTTTGGTCTCTGGCTGGAGCCTGAGGACGCAGGGAGGATCTGTCTCTAGGTGACCGCGGACTGTAGACACCGCCATGGCCCCTGTGCTGAGCAAGGACGCGGCGGACATCGAGGTACCGACTGCGCGCGGGCTCGGCCGGCGCGGGCGGGGGTGCTTAGCTGGTCGCTGCCGGGGAGGCCTCCGCGACCACCGCGCCCGGAAAAACAGTGGGAGACGCGGGAAAGTTTCCTTCGCCGGAGGTTTGCGGGGCAGGCGGAGGACAGCGGGGCCAGAGCCCCGCGTGGGCAGGCGGGGAGAGAAGTGGGGGACTTCTCGCGACTGCAGGGGTGTCCTTGCGTGGGGACCTGGCTGTTTACTTCGGAGGGGATTTAAGGAAGCCTGTCTTGTCCTGCCCTAAGTGGCAGTGACTGAAGAAGCTCTGGAGTTCCAGAGAGGTGGACCCTAGGGGACCCTAGGGTGTGGGAGCGCCCATTTCCCACTCTTTCGCCCCCCTTTAGGTCGTTCAGGGGCACTTGTCCACTATCCCCGCCTCCAGTAGCTGAATCCTGCTATTTGCAAAGGTGGAGAGTAGAAATGAAAGGAGAGCTGTGTGTCGGCTGTAGCAGTCCCCGCGAGTCATAGTATTGCTTAAGAAATAATTTAACGTAGAGGAGACCGGAGCAAGGTATTGAGAACAAGAAAAATGCAGTGCCCTCAGAAAAACATAAGTAAGCTGTATTTTTCTCTCCTCTCAGCAGTTTTCGATTCCCTCTTGCACTCCGTTTCGGTAAAAATGTCATCCTTCTTTCTATCCATATAGTCCTACCTGAAAGGACATTTCCTTTGAGTTCTCCCTAGTACCTTAATGTACGCGATGAGAAAGACTGAATTATGAACGGTAATTTTATACATACTTAATCAAGGTCAGCATTTCTGAGCTAAGACAAACTGCTTTTTAGTTTTTGTTCTATTTTGTTTGGGGCTTTTCTTTTAGTTCCTCACTCTGGTAGAACGTGTGTGTGTGTGTGTGTTTTCTTTAGGAATGAGAAAATTTTCCTTTTGTCAGTCCTTTTGGTGGCTTAAGTAAAAGTTTAAAACCACCTGTTTGCAGAATAGCTGCTTTTGCCACATTTGCCTCTGTCATTGATTGAAGAAACTTTGTGTAGTACTCTGTTTGGGAGAAGGTAGTAGTGTTTTCTCCAGGCATTGTCCCTTGGTTGGAAAAATCCATTTTAGTAACAAGTGCCAAAGTGTGTCATGTATACATCTCTAGTTAGTTTACTTGTGGCTTCTCTTGTGAATAGAGATACTAATCAATATGAAATATTTAAGGAATAGAAATATTTATGTGTGCACAGGGTAAGAGATACTTGTCTTTTTCCTTATTTGATTTACATAATAGTTCTTTTTGGTCCTTGTGACTTTGACTTATTATTATTATTTTACTTGGTCACATAGGTCAAATAAGAAACTTCTGACAGCATTAAGGCAATGCTAATTTCGGATATTAGAGTGTCAGAGGATGGGTGGCCTTTGGCTGTTTAATTTCAGAATACCTTGTTGGTTTTTTTTTTTTTTTTTTTTTTTTTTTGTCTTTTTCCGTGTCCGGCAACGGATTGCACCCCTCGGTGTTGCTCCCGCGCCTCCCTCAGCCAGTGAGCGGGAACCGGTCTGTATGTGGGATCCGACCCCTCGGGCGGGAGCGCCGCCGCGCTTCCCAAGCGGCGCATTATCCAGTGCGCCACCGGGCTGGCCCCTCAGAATACCTTGTTGGGTTTTTTTTTTTTTTTGTCTTTTTCCGTGTCCGGCAACGGATTGCACCCCTCGGTGTTGCTCCCGCGCCTCCCTCAGCCAGTGAGCGGGAACCGGTCTGTATGTGGGATCCGACCCCTCGGGCGGGAGCGCCGCCGCGCTTCCCAAGCGGCGCACTATCCAGTGCGCCACCGGGCTGGCCCCTCAGAATACCTTGTTATCTGCTTAACTGATTTCTTTCTCTGTATCTCCCTGGCAATTGTCTTTGAGATCAGTTCTTACCTACATTTCATTGAGGAAAAAGATGCCAGTGAAATATTAAATGTTCAGCTTAATTTTATATATTGTTTCAACCAAGAACATTTAAGAAATCTAAGCCTTCCCACTCCATTCAACTCAGTCTAACCTTAGTCTGTGTGGCCAGTTTGCCTACTACTACTTATAATCTAGAATAGTGGTGTTCAAACTCCTTCAGCTTTTGTGTAGTTAATATGTGCAACACTCTTTAATCACTGACATCTTTCATCACACACAGTACTTTACTTTTCCCTTAAAGTAATACCCATGATTTGAAAGCTAAAATGCCATGAGAGAGCATGAAATTAACCATTAAAATATAATTCAGTGAGAAAAAATACATTAAACCTAGGGAAACACATTCAAGCATAGTTGTCTCAGTTGATCCTATTGACTTACCAAAGTTCATTTTTCTGTTGAGGAATCAGAATGAATTATGAAGGCTCAGTTTTCTATCAGATTTCGACACTTTCCTTGAACAAATTCATTAAAAACCATTGTCTAGAGATTGATCAAATTGTGATCATTGTCTTAGTCTCAGATCCACAGAGAATCAAGTAATCTTTAAAAAAAAAGTACTGGTATGAAACAGATAATGAATGTGATAATAACACATTGATAAATGTGAAAAGAACAGAAGATGATGGGGACAACGACTATAATAGTGATTTAATTTTCCCTGTGAGCTACCTTCAGAATCTCAGGTTTCGGTGAAACAGCCAAGAAATAACTTTGTTATCGAAGTATACAAACTTGCTTTGTTTGCTTACTCCATAGTTTCTGGCTTCAGTCCAATCCAATATCACATCAGGGTTTGAAGGGTTGGGAACATGGAAAACAGCTGGGTCACCAAACTGCAAAACTGCAGTATCCTTGGGCTGGTGATAGTCATCGAAAGGATGCATTACTTGCTTTTAGGACATAACTCATACACTCAAAAATTATTGTTGTTTTAAGTAATCATAGACGTTGCATGAGAAGTTGAATTTTTTTTTTTCCCCAGACACATTAATCTGGCCCAGAGCCTGGCCTCTGGAGTTTAGTGCCTGGAATTGAGGAATTGAGGTCTAGCTTCACCCCATTTTAGTTGTGGAACCTTGATCAAGTTACCTAGCTTCTTTGAGCTGTATTTGCATAATCTGTGAAGTAAGGAATTTAATAATAGTAAGGATAGTAAACAAATGTCACATATTGACAGCTTCTTGTCAGGAGCAAGGACAAACATGTTAAAAACTAAAGAAAAAATATCTTATTCTTTTAGGGAAATCACTGACAATGAAATCATTATTATTTTAAAGTTCATTAACAGTAGCTATATATTTTTAAAAGTTAATTTACTTTATGGACTTACTTTTTGGATAAAGACTGAATTTTGTCAAGGGTGACTTTTGAATATAAACTCTCCTGGGAAGATTTCAGACAAATTAAGTATCAGACATTGGTCACTTTCTCTGACCTCAGCAGTAACTTCACAATGCTTCATTTAGATTGAATTGATAGCCAGTACAATGTCAGTATCTACACATTTAAAAGCAAGTTGGAATGATTTTGGAAGAGTTGACTTTTGTTCACTATCTTGTTCCCCTCCACTGGCAAGGATGATTGAGAATAGACTATAAAAGTATGTAGCTAAAGGAAAAATGTATACAGCTACAGCAAGCTTTTCACTATTTGAATAGTTTGGTATGTATTTACAGCCAAATTAGGTTGCTACCTGTCACTTTATTACTTGCACAATCGCAAGGCCACTCCATTCCTTGAATTACCAGTTGATGAGTGTTAAGGGGTTATAAACTCATTCCAAATTTACCCTGAAAAAAAAAAAGGGATTTTAGTCTGTTGTCCACAAAATTAAATACATTTTGAGTTAAATAGAAATGGTTTCTGAATTACTTATACTATGACTTCTATTTATTTGAGAAAGTAATTGAGAATTTTCTGTATTTATTAACTAAGAAAATGAGATTAAAAAATGATGAATTTGGAAAATGGGAGCATAATGGAAATGACTTGAAGAAAGTGAATTTTAAGGTGAATTATTTAAAAATGAAAAGCATGGCTTATGAATTGACAGAGATGGCTAAAAATATTTCAGAACAGCCTTTATCATAACTGCTTTTGCCCCTGGGGAGCCTTGAGGGTCATGGATCCAAAGGAGAAAATAAAGATTCAACTTCATGGGTTATTTATTTATTTATTTAATTTTTTCTTTCTTTCTTTCTTTCTTTCTTTCTTTCTTTCTTTCTTTCTTTCTTTCTTTTTTTTTTGCTGAGTGTGTAAGTGCTTTCTTCTTCCTTTTATTGACTGGGCATTACAAACCTTGTGGAAATGTATTTTTTACTTATTAAGGCTTTTAAAGCTTTTTTTTTTTTTTAACTTTAAACCTATTTTGTGAGTTAGAGTTGTTGAAAGTGTGTTTGTCCTTCCTACTTTAAACTGTTCTGTGGACTATGTTTTACTTCAAAGTGTTTCTCCTTTCTAAGGAGTTTAGCTGGGCAATAGAAATGTTTCTGATTATCTGATTTGAAGAGTCAGTGATTCCAGTGATAGCTCCTTGTAGTTTGAAGGTAATACACATTTCTATAGGTGAGCACGTTCATTTGTATTTCAGTATAGTTTTTTAAAAAAAATTTCTATGTCTTGCATGTGAATTCAGATGAACAGTTTGGTAGTTTAATTAAGAACTGTGAGACTAATGACTAATGATGAATCTATCACTAGGGAAATTTTTAGATTGGATCTGCTTAATCCTAATGATAGCAGATAGTGTTGACTGCTTAATTGTGAAATGTGCTGGAATTCAAAAGCCTCCTTTCTTACATTCTGGAGGAATGAAAGGAATTAATAAGAATACTAAGAAGATCTGGAGTCAAAATGCTGTGATAATTCGATGATCTTTCTTTAACTCTTTAACTCTTTGAATACAGCATTTGGGGCTGAAAACTAGACCTCCCAGTAAGGTAGAGATGTCTGATCACAATGGGAGAATTCTAATAATTAGCATAAATTTAAGTTACAAAATTTGGAACACTAAAACTAAAAGAAAATAAGACAAAAAAAGACTATCATAAAATATGACAAAGAAAATATGATGAGGGCCAGCCCGGTGGTGCACTGCTACAGTGCGCCGCTTGAGAGCGCGGCGGCGCTCCCGCTGAGGGTTCGGATCCCACATACAGACCGGTTCCCACTTGCTGGCTGAGCGAGGTGCGGACACAGCACCGAGGGTTGCGATCCTGTTGCCGGTCCCGGTCCGGTCCGGGCGCGACACTGAGGGTTGCGATCCGTTGCCGGATACGAAAAAAGACAAAAAGAAAAAAAAAAAAAAAAGAAAATATGATGAGAAATCCAGGCTTCCATACAGACAAAGAGAAGAATTAAAATAGGATTGGCCAATTTATTTTTCTGCTTCTTAGCTATACGGACACATGACAAACGTAGCAGGGACCCAAGTCCTTAAAACTGTAAAGAAAATTTGTTTTTCATTTATATTCTATTTTAATTCAAAAATATTTAATAAGGCATTTGAACATTATAAGTTCATCTATAATTAGGACTTTGATTTTCAAATTTGACATGTTCACCTTCTGGACTTCATTTACTCTTAATCCTCTATATCAAGACAGAAGGTGTTTTTTGGCCTCAAATATCAATAGTGTGGGTGTTCACAGATATCCTGGAGCCAATTATACTACTGAGATAACTCTTAATAGGATTATGTCTTTCCTGTGGTTTATAATTATTACTGCTTTCATTGCTTTTAATTAAAATGTTACACTAGTAGATATGAAACATCTGCATTTAACTCAACATGTAGCTTTTATTTTGCATTTAAAATAAAATGATTCACCATAGATATCTACTTATTGATGTTAGGAACTGCATACCTTTGTATAAAGTTATTTATTTTCTATTTCACCAAATGAAACTTCATTTCATGGTTAGTACAAAAAACAAAAAACATTATATATTAAAACAGACTGGAATTCAAATCTTAGTTCTGTTGTTTATTTTATTTTATTTTTTTCCTTTTTGTCTTTTTTCGTGTCCGGCAACGGATCACAACCCTCAGTGTCGCGCCCGTACCGGACCGGGACCGGCAACGGGATCGCAACCCTTGGTGTTGGGCCCGCACCTCGCTCAGCCAGTGAGCGGGAACCAGTCTGTATGTGGGATCCGAACCCTCGGCGGGAGCGCCGCCGTGCTCCCAAGCGGTGCACTGTAGCAGTGCGCCACCGGGCCGGCCCCCTTAGTTCTGTTATTTTTTTGTTTGTGTGATTGTGGTCAACTTCTTTCCTGGACTGTCATTTCTTTCTTTATATGTTGGATTTAATCCTACTTATTTCACCCAATAGCTGTAAGGATTAGTTGAAGTCATGTGCATAAAATGCCTCAGACAGCATCTATCACATAAAATATATATTTTTAAATGGTATTACTTCTTTTAAATATTATTACTGCATATATCATGTGTGTTATATAAATATCAATTGGCCAGAATGTATTCAACTCCAAGAATTAACTAGTGGTATTGAAGTCTGTTAGAATCTGTGAGGGAGGGGAGAATTAATAAAGTTAAGAGAATTATGAGGGAGGCTTATTATAAATTCATAAATGTTGCAGATATGTATTATGAAAAAGTTAATGAATTCCATTTGTCAATATTACAGGTGAGATGGGGGAGTTTCTGAAATTCAGATCAAATTAAAGAGAAGCATTTCATATCATTTCTATTTAAAAAGATATTTTTAATACATGTTTTATTGTTAGCCCTCTAGTATAAGCTTCAGGAAATACAAAGGACATATATAGTGATTATCCACATCTATTACATAGGGAATATAAAATTCAAATGCAGGGCTGACACCCAACCTTTGCTTTTTTACTGTAACATACAAATGGATTGATTCTTTGTTGTTTTTCTGAGTGTTTTTGAGAGTAGATCAGGACTAATGCATAGGTGAAAGTTATTTTTTTGGCATTCACTGACATTTAGAAGGGTTTGATATTATTCTTTTCTGAAAAGAAATCGCTACACAGTTAACTAAACACAGATATCACTTTGTACTAACTAGAGTAAACTTATCTTCTCTCTAAGCAGATGTATTAGCTTCAGAGAAAGTTTTTTTCTAGAGTTTTAAACTTCCCTGAACACACTGTATTTGTTTATAAATAACTCATTGAAATCCTAGGAAAGAGTAGGTTGTAGATGAACCTATTTTGCACCAGGACAAGGTAAATGGTGCCCTTTCTGAAAGATGACTCAGATATTAAACTCTTTAAACTAGTTATAATAATTTTGTTTCCTTGAGAATTTTAGCTATGGAATAGCATTCTCACTATCTTCTACCTCTATCATAATAATTAAAGAGACATCTGTGTCCCTACCTCCCAGGTGCTTGGAAATTGATATTATGAGTGCTTGTGAATGTCCCCTTGAGGCACTCCTGACTGGGCCACTTTGAAGAAAAATCTCTTCATCAATAATTAAGCCCTGAGGGCCACTACTCAGGGGACCCACACAAAATTACATGTCAACTCCAGGCCTGATTTATACAGATGGGGATCCTAGATGGAACTCTGACTGCACCTCCCCCTCCTCTCGTATTTTATTCCCTGCTAATCTTTGCTGGTTCTCACCGCGCCCTGTTACTTCTTTCCCAAAACTTCATCCCGCAATTTTCAACTTGTTTTTACCTGCCCAGGATTTACTTATCTATGTAGATCTTAACCTTTGTGAAATTCTTTGACTGTTATTAAAAATATGCTATAGTAGCATGTTAACACTTTAAAAATGTTAGCACGTTTAATGAAAAGATCGTGTGAAAAATTTCAGCAAAATAATAGAAGAAAATATGTATTTACTATTTCTTGATTAAGATGAGTATCCCAAGATAGGGGACAAGCATGGGGACATTTTTTCTCTAAACGTTAGATCCTTTGCTCTCTAACCCTGTGAAATCATTCAGCCACTGTGAAAATTTGCTGAGTCTTCAGTGAGTTTACTATTGATCTCTCTTTTATGGATGGTTTGTAATAAAATATGGCAATAGTGAAATTGTTTGGAAATGTGATCTGCTGTGTGATCATATTAAATAAATGCAGAGGTGGTGTTTTCATTGCTGCTCAGTTTACATGCTAGGTAGGATTAAGTGGACCATTTATACCAGCTATATGAATTTGATATACTTATTCACCTTATTTTTTAACTTTCTTTACACTTTCCTACTTCCTTTTCCTTTTTAAATAAGTGAGTGAGCTAAATCTAAATCTCCCCTGAGCATTCAGGAAAAATCTAATCCTACATGGCTTGAGATCTCTGTGAGGGTAATCTGGAATTGATAAATTCACATTTTTGTGTTTCTTGGATAATGCTGTCTTTAACTAGTAATTAAGACCAGAGATTCAAAAAAGGAGATAGGACTCTCTAAGCCAGTTTTTCCAGTGTGTTTATTAGTTGATGATTGCCAGTGTAAACCAGTCCACTAGGGAATTCAAGTTACCTTTCTCTGACTCCTTGTACCACAGTGAGCTGAAAGCTTTGGGAGCCTTCTTTTCAGATATTCTTCCATGTCAAATACTGAGCAATGCTGGGGTAAAAAAATTTGAAATCCTCCATAATTCAAAGAAGAAATGCATTTGGTTTCTTGCACAGAACCCTAGGGCTAAAGTGTGACACCTTTAACAGCAAAATTCTCATTTCTGTGTTAACTTTTATTAAACTTCTTTCTTTTCTGTGCTTTAATTTTAAAATTATTTTTCATGATCATTAAATCATTAGATTTAAAAGATTCAGAAAAAGTAAAAAGATGACCCTAATCATATAGTCATACCACCCAAAACAGCCATGCTGATACTGATTTGGTACTTTTCTACACATGAGGTATTTCTTTTTCCTAAGGAGTTTATATACAATTTTATATTTGCTTTCTTGACCCATCAGAAGTATTTTCTCACATTCTTATTAACTTTTAAACTATTTTAAATAGCAGCATAAGATTCCATGTAGGTGGAGATATCAAAATTTATTCAAGCCTCCCTTTTATTACCAGACATTTATTTTGATTTTAGTAGTCGTTATTAAAAGTTCTGCTTCACACAATTTACATTAGCCAAGATATGGAGTCAACCTAAGTGTCCAACAACAGATGAATGGATAAAAAAAATAAAAAATGTGGTATATATACACAATAGAGTACTATTCAGCTGTAAAAAGGAATGAAATCCTGTCATTGTGACAACATGGATGGACTTGGAAGTCATTATGTTAAGTGAAGTAAGCCAGGCACAGAAAGATAAATACCATATGACCTCACTCATATGTGGAATATAAGGAAAAAAAAGTTGACATCATAGAGGCAGAGAATAGAACAGTGCTTACCCGAGACTGGGGAGCAAAGTGGGGGGAGGAAAGAAAACAGGAAGAAGCTGGCCAGTGAGTACAAAATTACAGTTAGAAATGAGGAATAAGTTCTGGTGTTCTATTGCACAGTGGGGTGGTTGTGGTTAACAGTTAAGTTCTGTATAATACATAATAGCTAGATGAGAGGCTTTTGAATGTTTTCTCCACAAAAAAATGATAAGTGCGTGAGGTGATTAATACATGAACTACCCTGACTTGATTATTATACAACATATATGCATCAAAATGTCAGATAGTACCCTATAAGTATGTACAGTTACAATGTGTGAGTTAAAAAAAAATAGAATACTGCTTTGACAATTTTTTTTGTTTGTTTGCTTAAAGCATTGTGTTGGAATACACTTGAGAGGCTTGGCTTCACTGATATGTAGTGCATGTCAGTTTTACCCTTCTCACCCACAGGCTTCAACTGAATTAAGCGTCTTTACAAAGATATTTTAGAAAAGGGGTAGGGACATTCTTGGATACAGACAGAATGGACAAAATGGAAATGAAACCAACTACCCATTTGCCTGATCGTGTCACTACTGATTCTAGTTTACAGGACACTCAGAGATCTGGATGTAGTTTTCCTTGATGTTGATGTGCTTTAGATTGGACCCAGTGCTGATTTATTTAATGCTTCTTTCTAGAGCATGGCTTGACCACCAGCACAGTTTGTTATTTCTTCTGCCCTGCGAGAACAAGAATAAAGTTGGGCTTCAGGTTATCTTGAATGGATACTTCTTGGGTTGTTATCTTAAATGAATGAATGTAACAGTAACGGCAGCTGTCCCCTCATGTGACCAGTGATGGAAACTTTTGTATTATCCCAGCCTCTCCACCTCTCTCCTGGGACTAGACCACTTTGGCAGACCAGATTCTTAAAGGATTCTTTTACTCCAGCCTGCCTTTACGTTAGAAGTATGAGTGATTATGCTTGTGTATGCGTGTGTGTGTATGTACACATAAGCATATTCACGTATAAAATTTTTTCTTTTTGGTACTCAGTATAATAATTGCTTTTGACTCAATACATTTTTCTCACAGTGACAAATTTAATAAAACAGAACATTCTTCTGCCTTGGGTGTGTTAACCAAAGAAACTGTTGATTCATGTTACCTTTTCAAGTTACAGTTTACTTGCAACATGAACTCCAAACATTGGTGTGCTTAAACCTTTCTTTTTGAAAGAGATAAAAAAACATTTACAGAGGAAAATTTTAACATGCCTCATGAAAATCACTGCCCATCACCCCCTCCACTCCAAGACTAGAAAGTAATAAGCAAAACTTAAAAATATCCTTTATACTTATTTGAGATCACAGTATTATGATAGGATCTTTGAGGAGAAATCACCAGTGGTAGGCACAATTATTTTAAAGATTTGAAGTATTTTCAAGTTGTTGTCCACATGGTACCACTAATTCATATGGCTGCTCACAGTGTATGAATGTGTACAAAATGATACCCTTTCTAGTGTTAATAGTTATTTTTATTTCTTAAATAAACAACTAGATGAAAACACCTGCCTGACTGGTCTAATTTGCATTTGTTTGAATTTTGGCAAGGTTGAACATTTTTACCACATTTTAAAATAGTCTGGCTTTTCTTTTACACAAATTATTTTAACAGAATTTTAATGCAATGGTAAGATAAGACAAAAACGGAAACAAAAAATACAAAATAAGAAAAGTAGAAGTACCACAGATTTTAAGAAAATTAGATACTGACAAATTATAAAATCACAACAAAATTAGTGCTATTTTGGAAACACATAATCCACCCAAACTAACCTTAAATGTATTGAGAAACAGCAGTAGAACAGTAGACTAACCCATTATAAAATTTACTGACACTAAGTAATGGGTCATTGTTACTTATTCTAATTACAATGGAAGAGTGGCATAGATTAGTGGTTAAGAGTGTAGGCTCAGGAATTAGAGCGCTAGTGTTTATCTTCTAGCTCTGCCACAGTACTTCAGACCTGGGCAAATAACTTTCTGTTTCAGTTTCCTCATTGTACAATGGGGGCAGAATTCATACCTAAATCATAGAATTGTTAAGAAAATACTTTGTATTCATTATTTTTAATAGTTTCAACATGTGGCAAGTATTCAATGTTAGGTATTAAAATATTAATAATGTCCACTTACTGTTTTGATTCCAATGGCTTTCTAGCTCTTTGGCAATCTGTTATTTAAAATTCTTTTAAAACACTGGAATTTACCGTAACTTTACCTTTTGTTTATTCAAAAGTATTTATTAATTTCTTGCTATGTGCTAGGCACTGGTCCAGATTTTGGAAACACACTTGCAAAAACGACAGAAAAGAGTTCTGCAGTCAATAAAATTGCATTATAGTAGAGGAACAATAGGGAGTAAATTTTTTAAAAAATGTGCAGTAATTTCAGATATTATGAGCTTTGGTTAAAAAAAAAAAAGAAAAAACAGGATAATGTGATGCAGAATGACTAGTAGGGCTTCCTTTATATGTGGCAGTCAGAGAAGGCCTCTATGTGGAGGTGACATTTGAACTGAAACTTAGACGATGGTGAGGAGTCTGCCAGGGCTTGTGAGGAAAAAGGGAGCAAATCAAAGAGGTAGGATTGAATTTAGTCTGAGAAACAAAAAGAAGTAACAAATGTGGGGGGATACAAATACTGTAATGACATTAAGTTTGGAATCCCTATCAGATACCAAAGTAAAGATATCATGTAGGCAGCTAGAAATAAGCTTCTGGAGATCCATAGAGAAGTCATAGCTGGGGATAAAAATTGAGGAATTATTGATATAAAAATGGCATTTAAAGTCCTGGAACTGAATAAGATCACTTAAAACAATGAGGGTAGACAAAGGACTGAGGATTTAGGTATCGGGAAGAAGAGGAGATGGCCCAGTAGTCTGTGGTAGCACAGAAACCAAGGAAGGTGGAAAGACATGTGCATAGTCAACTCTCTTTACTGCTGCTGGGAAAATAAGGTGAGGGCGTGAAGGATCCCTTTTAATTTGGTAACATGAAGAAATTATGAGTTTGACCATAACTGTTGGGGAAAGAAGCCCAATATGAATGGGTTGAGAAGAGAACAGGATATCAGGAAGTTAAACAGTGACATTAGATATCTCTGGAGGAAAGTTTTGCTGTAAAGGGGAACACAAAAATAGGGATGTAGCTGGAGGGGGGTAGTAAGGCACGTACATTTGTTAATGGAAGAGATGCAGTGTTGGAGGACCAGTGTTGAAGGACACAGAGAAAATAATTACTTGTACAAAAGTATTCTTTTGGAGAGAGAGAATAAGATTGATAATATAAGCATTAGAATAGTAGGGAAGAAAAAGGGGTGGTAGATTGGGTGGTGGAAAGATGAGAGAGTTCCCATCTGGTGGTTTTCATGTTCTCAATGAGTATGAAGATTTTTAATTGAGAGTGAGAAGAAAATAGGATATTAAAGATTTGAAGAACAGGTGAAAGTATGAATAGACTTTCTGGAAAGTGGGTTAATGGAAATAGTAAGGAAGTATAGTGGGATCATTAGGCAGTGTGTCTTTTCTAAATCATATTTGTGGTCAAGAATTAAACAAGAGAGCAGGGAACATAATTGTGGATTTTTCTCTAGCCACTTTTAACTGCTTGGGTTCAGGCAAAGAGGAGTTAAAGAAATGGGCTTAATTGAGTAAAGGTTTGCCTGAGCAATCAAGTTGGAGTGTGAGAGGGGCAGGGAATTAAAGGTGTTGTGAAGAAATCATAATGTTGGATAAAGGAATTTAATCTGAGGGAAATCAGGATAGGACAGGAAGATGGGAAGTGAAAACACCAGGAATATGCTCAGTGGACTGACGATTTCAGTAAGGTCAGAAAATTATTAGAAGGTGGAATGGCATAGGACGTGATGATGAGAGTGGTATGTTTGAAGCAAAGCTTTTGGAGATGGTGCAATAATTAATAATGACCAGGTCAAAAGTATAACAAAGGGTGATGGATGCTGAAATGGTGTGGAAGAAAAAAAATCATTGTTGGTGAGATGGTCAAATAAGAGGCAGATGCTGAATGACCCAAGTGTCAGTTGAAGTTACTAAGACTGGTGTGAAAAATAGAACAGAGTTAGAAGATTCTCACAGACTGTGGGCAGAGAGGGTGGTGTGGTGACCAAGGGGTCGGTAGATGACAGGAACACAGAGTTACAGGGGAACACAGAGGAAAAATGATGTCAAGATGCATGAGAGAAAACAGCCAGGTGACTACAAAGACAGTGAGTGCTGGAGTGATGCATCTATAAGCCAAGGGCTGCCAAAGACTGCCAGCAACCATCAGAGCCTAGAGGAGGTGAGCGAGGATTCTCCCCTGCAGTTTTCAGAGGGAACATGGCCCATGTGACACCTTGATTTCAGAATTCTGGCCTCCAAAAGTGTGAGGCAATGAATTTCTGTTGTTTTAAGCCACCAAGTTTTCTGTGGCAGCCCTGGCAAGGAAATGCAGATTTTGATATAAACTACAAAGGAGCAGGGATACTTGTGGAAGGAAGGGAGGAAGGGAGGGAGGGAGGAAAAATGTAGGGAAGGGAGGAGGGAGGAAGGCGGATACTAGAGAAATTTTAATAGTGAGACTGGGGGTATCTAACATTTGTAAGAAAAGGTCTTTATTAAATTCAAATTCATAGTTTAAGTTAAATATTGCAAATATAGAGTCCCAAATACGTTATTGAAGTTCTAGTTTTGCCACTTTTTAGCTCGGTGAACTTAAGCTAATTTCCCTGTCTATGAAATGGTGATCATGGTCCTTGTCCCTCCTGACTACCTTGTAGTGTTATTGTTTGGAACAAATAAATTAAGAACAAATGCAAATGTAAGCTGTTATTATCATGAAGTTATTTAATTTACAAATGTGTACAGTCCTTTTATGAGCATAAAAGATGTTATCAAATATGGAAGTGAACCAAGTAGATAGTTTTTAAAATCCACACTAAAAATTCAATATTTATTTTGCCAAAGCTTAAGTTATCCACTTATTGTGCCTTCATTCAATTGTACAAGTAATTGTTAAGTATTTGCTAAATCTTAGGCCCTACATTAAGTACTGTGTGGGGACTGGCTACAAAGATAAATGTGTCTCCCCTAAATGAGCTTATGATAGAGAACAGAAGATGAGGCAGATTCACAAAGAACAATAAATTAAGACAGAAAGCGATAAGTACTTGGGGGTGATAGTTCAGAATTAGTGTGTTAGAATTTAAGTATCCATGTTATAAATTCACATTCACAGAACTTATTAATTTAGTTTTACACTATTATTTTATTTATATTTAATAAATGATAATAGAGAAATTCATGTAAGTTTTTTTTACAATCTCCCTCCTCCTTCGCTTCAATATCCAGTGATTCAGGGACTGAAAAATGAGTTAGGTGGTCTATTTCCAGGGACAGGTGGAGGAAGGCTGTCCTGCTGAGATGGCTCAGGGGTAGACATATGTAAGTATAGGAGTTGGCAGAGTTAGAGTTAAGGGTAGTTGTGGGTCTGTGCACTCATGGCATTGTTTTTTTCCTGGGGCCCTACTTAAGAACATGTTTCTTCAGTCTTAGGAAGATGTATTGGTTGGTTTCAGAAATGGTGAAACCAAGGACTTGGAAAGTTTAAATGGTTTGATTAAAGTCAGTAGTGAACTGGAAACTAAGACTTGTGAATATGCTCATTTTACGTTGCTGTTTATTCAGACATTAAAATGCATGACATGAAAATTAGGAATCTTAGAAGTGTAGAAGAGGAAAGTCCTTCAAAAGTTACCTCATTTTTTCTGACTATATGCATTCACAGAATTTCTCAATAAGATGTTTAATATTCGATTCTTCAAGGAGTCCTTCACATGTGTAAATGAAGCAAGGTGTGAATGGCTTCTAATCCACAGGCCAGATGGTTGCAGTGGGGGGAGCTGATGAGCTCTCATCAATCTCTTCTCTACGTGATGTCAACTGGCCTGTTTTGCCTTTTGCCAGACTACTTTGACCTCTGACAGGACAGAATCCTAATTTGTTGGAGAAATTAGGAAAAAGAAATAGGCAAAATAAACTACAGGGCTGAAATTGGTTTTTGGGTTCTGTATTTCTTTTTTTCTCCTCTCTTTTCTTTAAAGTGCATATACATTTAGACATGTGTTATGAAACTGATTCACTGAAGCCCTCAACTGAAGGATGTTTGTCTTTTATATTCTACTTTACAATAATAATGATGTCACTGTCAAGAAAACCAGTTCATATTTGAGGACTGAAAAAATGTAATTACAAGGGTATGATCTAAGGTTAATTTATATTAGCTTAACCCTTGCCCCTTTGCATCTTTAGTCCTGTAGAATTTTTAATTAATTATGCTATGATGGCAAATGCTTAGTGGTACATAATGGGTAATTACAATTTGCATGACAGTGTTCAAAGCAAAGCAGTTTGTCTAGTTCTTAGTTAATCGGAAAATGAAATCAATCCAGAAACTGTATAATTAGTTTATCAATTCTAAAATAGTATACCTCTATAAAAACCTATAACCTTAAAATAAATATAGATTTGAGTTTCATAACTTTTATTCTTTGAGTCAACTTTTCTGGGGCAATTAAATTAATTGCATATGCAAGTTCTTATGCTGTTACTCAAGATCTGTAGTGCCTATTAATACCCATGGCAACCACTTTGGATTGATAGGGAACTTTGAATTAGAACTATATGAGAATAATAATAGCCCCCAATAGGTTCCTAATTGGAATGTACCCCTTTTAAGAAAGACGAATTAACAAGGAAAAAACACAGAAGTTTATTAACATGTATAGTTCATATATATATATATATGGGAGACACCTGGGACATAAGTAGTTCTCCAAGAAGTGGCTTGAATTCCAGCTTATATAGTATCTTCAACAAAGAACAGTAAGTTTTTAGAAAAGTGGCAAGACAAAAGAAAGACTTTAAATCTGTATGGGCAGCAGCTTGAGGGGTAGGCAAATAAATGGCAGATAAAGGTTAGTTAGTAAAGCTTGTTTGTATAGATTCCTCTGATACCATTGGCAGGCTAATAAAGGTCTGTAAAGCCGTCTTTGTTCTCCCTGGTAGAGAGAGGGCTGGGTAACTTTTGTCCTTGTAAATCTATGTCCTGTCTTTAGTCAAATGGAGGAGGGGCAGAGGCTCTCTTCTGTAACTGTTTCTTCTTAATTGCCTTCAGCTCAACAGTCCTTCGTATTTTGGAGGAGCATATTCTTGTCTCCCACACTTCCATTATTAAGGTACTGTCACTGAAATGTTATGAGTACCATGCCTCTCATTGGATCCTGTGGAATAATCTTTGAATTATCCTATTGTTTTAATAATGACATCTGTACATGTAGTTTAATTTTTATTAGTACGATGCATGCACGTAATAAACATAAAAAAAATAAAGAAGCACTTTTAAGGGACAGCAATGGTGCCCTTTTCTAATCCTCCCAGTGACATGCTGGTAAACTAATCGGAAGCTGGGGGAGGGACAGTGCAGAGGCAAGCCCTGGTTTGTACAGCTTGCTGATTACTTTTGGGTACATGCATCCTCTGTTGCGGATTTAAGCCCTAAGAAAGTGAGTGGGAAAGATTGTCATGTCTCCAGTGTCCATTGGAGCTGGGTCCAGCACACCATTAACTTCTCCTCACCCCTTTCTGTCTTCTCCCCGTTTCTTTCCCAGAAGCAACACTTTTAGCTGTTCTCTTTTTAATTCATCTGCTGGTACGGTTCAGATTTCTATTCATCTGTCACATTTTGGGGCATTTTTAATCTTGTCTTTGGCTATTTGCCTAGCAGTCTTAGAAAAGTAGTTTATTAAAAGGCTGCATAAAGTTTAGATTAAGATTTTAAAACATTAGATATTTGGATTTGTGAGTTCCTCTAGTATAGTTTAAAGCAATTTAAAATTAACAAATAATGGGCTTGAAAGTTAAAAAAGATGAATTGTCCAATGGTACCAAGAAAAATTTTCCAAGGAATATTTTTTAAAAGATACTGTTGATACTAAATATATTGCTGTGTTAATATGTAGTTAACTTAATAACCAAGGACATTTTCTCAGCCTTGTCCATGTTAGATATTGCTTTGCTAGATTAATGTGTTTTGCCCATTTCAAGATTCTGGTTATGCAATATAGAGCCGAAGCTCTCCTTTGGAATTGATGGGTAGAGTTGATCCATGAATTATGAGAAACACCATTTATATATTTTTTTAAAAAATTATCAAATGCTTCATCTAGCTTCATAGTGTGCATTTTAGGGGAGTTATATTTAATTTGAACTAAAACTCTTTCCAAAAAAATATATTATGTTCAATGTAACAACTTTTAAGGCAAAAGGAATCTTGAGATATTACATTCTCTGTGATATTGTTAAATGCAGATTGTTTCTAGTCCTGTAAATTTTTATTTCACTTCATAGTGAATATCACAATAGATGTATTAATTGTCTAGCCTTTGCTTCCTTAAACCTTAAGAAGTGTGTAAAAAGCATGAATGTTGCTCGCAGTCCACTCTGTTATGTGATTAATTGGCAAACTTGTTAACTTTCATCACAAATAGTCTTCAGTTAAGTCAAATTCTCTTCTGTGCCAACACAAATAACCTTAATTACAACCTAATGTCAATCAACCTTTGGAAAAACGTTTATACCTTTGAATAAGTTTAAGTGTCCAGAAGGCTTATAGAAAGCACAAAACTATGCAGTGATGGAAAGTACCTTTTTTCAAGCACCTGGAAGTTATCACAGGTACTGTATTTAGATTGAAATGGATAATAATAGCTGATTGTTTCCTAGTGGTAGGCCCCCATTAAGAAAAGTCTTAAAAGGTAAATGGTTCTGTTTAGTGTGCTCCTTTTACAAAATATTCTGTGAATAGAAGAATAAATCTCACTAGAAGCTGAATGCTACTAATTTGCTGAAACTACTACTTATTACGTAGCAACATAACTCTGCTTTAAATTTATTTAAAATAAATTTAAATTTATTTTCATTATGAATCTATAAAATGACAGTTGAAGTGTAAGAAGGTTTGTATTGAAGGTGATGGTGATAATTTGCTCATCTTTGAGATGAAGAGTATTTCAATGGTAATGGCAAAACTTTTAATGCATAAAGAATTATTTTAAATATAGGGATCATCTAATCTTTCCTGTAGAAATAAAACTAGTTTTACTCAATAAATTGGAAACACTGAACTTCTGACCTCACCAATCTTTATATGTCTTCTGATTCTTGCTCTTATGCTACTTTTATATACAGCTTCCTATCAGAAGTGGAGTCATAGGCAATATAGAGCAGTAGATAATTCAAAATATTTAAGAGCCTCTTTGTATTAACATTTTTTATGAATGCGGTGCTGTGATGGAGTCAGGAGACTTGGTCCTAATCTTGACTCTGTCTTTACCTTGGGTTGTCCTTTCACCTCACTAGGGCCCTCTTTACGTGGAGGTCCCTTATAGCCTTTATATCCTAAGGAGATGCAATTTAATTCATTGCCCACCTCCTTTATATTATTCGTTATACAAGTTACTAGAAGTACTGAGATGGTAATAGCCAGTTATTATACTCAAGCTTAATGTCTAGTGGGGCAGACAAGCATTTATACAGAAAATTTTAGATAGAGCAGATTTCAATTGGAATACATGAATTTGAGAGTCTGATAATATATGTAAAAATATTTTATAAATTTATAAATGTTAAACATGGAATTTTTGTTATGATCAAAGTAGTGTTACTTGACGTTTCTGAGTTGTAAACTGATTTTGGTACCAGAGCAACGTATTTTTTTCACAATTAAGGAAAAATCTTAGTCTTTAGATAAGATGTCTAGATTTAATTCATATCCAACAATTACAAGTCATTGGAAACATGCTATATTTCACTGTCAGTTTTTTATTTTAGCCTATATGTCATTTGTAAAATATCAGATTACAATTGAGGTGCCAAAAAGGAACTGAACATTCTAAGCCAGTTCCCAACAGTTATTTTCTGGGTTACCATTCCCCTTATAATCACAAAGTGTTGACATGGGAGGTACATTTACTTTTCTCTCTGTTCGCAACCTGTGTTCATTGTCATCAAGTCCTGCTGGAGCTTTCTTAACAATATTTCTGAGATTTGCTTCCTTCTCTTTATATCAACCAGACACAGATAACCGGTGTGTACTAAGAAGTTTGGTAGATGTTGTGGATAACAGACAGATGATAGACTTTTCTTTAAGTCTGGCTTATTTCTGGTCTTGTTAACATAGTTATCTGTAGTAATGCAAAACTGATTTCAGTATTTACAGTGAATATGCAGCAATACTTGAGTTACACACATTGAAAGAAAATATGAAGCTAACATTATTGCTGCCCATAGAGGAAATACAGAGTAGTAATAAACATACAGAATCTGAAGCCAAAATATGTTATAATCTCTGTCACTTCCTGGGTAAATTACTCAATCTCCTCATGATTTTTCCTCATCTGTAAACTGGCAGTAATAATACTAACAGCATCGTAGGATTGTTGTGAGATCAACCTGAGAAACACTTAGTGACTAGCATACTGTAAGCCCTCATTCAACATAAGATATTATAAATAGTAATCCGATGCAAGAATATTTTTTAAAAAAGTCTTTTTTTCCCAAATAAAAGACATTCCAAAATTTTGCTTCATAGGAGTTTAACTGTCTTTTGGTTAAATCACATATTAGATTGAGAACAAATTCTGAGGTTAAGTCATGGAATATTGATAGATGCAGGATGTTTTGCATGGTGTGTCTTGGGAGCACAGAAGTGTGTTACTTACCACAGCCTGGTAGGAGGAGTTTAACACAGACTGGTTGGGGGTGAGGAGGTGGTGAGGAAGTTGTGTGTAGGGGATGATTAAAAGGTTTTCAAAAAAAGAGTTTCGAAAGGAGGATTGGGTAAATTTTTATTCACATCATTTTACTGTATTGTAAAAAATTTATGTCAGTTAAAATAGAGAAACCTATTAGCAGTCAATCAATGGAGATTAAAATGAATCACTTTTTTTCTGTGCTGGCACAACAAAATGTCCATTGATCATTTTTTGAAATGAGTAATTTTTGGTTTAGGATTTTTGACATCTTGATGGATTTCAAGAAAAATACTAACTTATGCTGATGTGATTTCCCATTTGTCATTTAAGTAGATACGTCAAATGCTTTTATTTTGAAGTTTAAATGTACCCTGGTTTTGAATATTTTGACTTGCTGATTCCTACACTTAGTTGGCCACCAGAATCATCTTGGGCACTGTAAGAACCAGGTTAGGAGGCATAATATAGAAAAAAATTAATAGGTGGTTTAAACAGAATAGAAATTTATTTCTTCTTCATGTAAAAGAAATCCAGAGATACATTCTACAGGGCAGGTAGTACCTTTCTGTTGTCAAAAGATTTCTTTCTTTTCAGTCTGATATGCTCAAGTTTACCTCCTTGTTCAAGTTGGAATCTAGAGCTCCCAAAGGAGGGAGAAAAGGGAAAAGAAGGGTGCACTTCTCCCTTAAATGAGACTCCCTAAAAGACCCATGCTTCCAAATACATCTGCTTCCAAATACATCTTATTGCCTGGCATTTAGTTGAATGGCTTGTCTTAGCAGCAAGGAAGGCTGGGAAGTATAGTCTTTATCTGAGAACTGTGACTCCCAAATTGTAATAGGGATTTGCTATTAAGGAAGAAGAAGAATGGAATGGATGCTGAAGTAAGAGATTCACAAACTTTGCCTTAGACATTTGTTAAACTGACTGATTCCAGAAGCCCATCCACAGAGAATTAGCAGGTGTATGGAGAGATCTGAGATATTATATTCTGATGCATCTGGTTCACTCCAAGGTGCCTGTGATAGGTTAACCTTTTCTACTTTAAAGTCCATGACTCCATAATCAAATATAAATCTCTAATATCTTCACATAAGATTCCTATATAGGAGTGGAAAAATCACTTATTGCCGTTCCAAAAATTTTTATATTTTTTGTCAAGGCACTCTACAAAATTAAGCCATGTGGGAGGGAATGGTCATTAAAATATAGTACTCTCATTTTATATCTGCATCACTCATGGTGGAATAATAAGGAATGGATTTACATTTTGTGTTGGGGGGGTCCCAAGACCACCCTCATGTTCACTGATTCACTATCATTACTTTTAGGACTTAGGAGTTGTTATATTCATGGTTACAGTTTATTATCATGAACAGATAGATTAAAATAAACAAAGGAAAAAAGCAAATAGATCAAAGTCTGAAGGAAACCAGCCACAAGCTTCCAGGTATCTTCTCCCAATGGAGTTATTTGGGACACATTTAATTTCCCCAGTGCTGATGTTACAACAAGCGTGAAGCCAACCAGGAAAGCTTACCCAAGTCTTGGTGTCCAGGGTTTTTATTGGGTATTAGTCATGAAGGCATATGTGCTGTGTGACTGACTTCAGGTACTCAAGCTCCAGACCATCAGATGAAAAGCAGATATTTATCATTGATCACACTGTTAGCATAGACTAATCAAATTGGTTCGGTGTGGTCCAAGGCATTAGGCATTAAAAAAACACTCATCAGACAGAACATTCTCAGCTTTGTTCCCAGGAGTGGGCCGAAGGCCACTTTGGAAAACAGGCTTTTTTGGGGAATGTGCGGGATTTGAGCAACTCAGGCCTATCAACTTAACCCTCTCTTATGTACACTTCCATCTGAAACAATAAAAATGATACGAAATGTATGAAGCAATTGTTTTCAAGACAGTGGCTTGGCTATCAGGGAACAAAAAACAGGGGTTCCTGAGAGATGGAAAACAATGAGGGAAACTCTAATTTTTTCCTAACTTGCTGTCTTGAGAGAGTTCATAGGCTGTAGTTCAAGAAGGGGGAAGCCAAAAAGAGGCTGATAGTCTCCATCAATTGAGGAGACAGAGCTGAGAGTCTGGGGACACCAAGGCAGCTAGAGTTTGTAGAACAGAGTAGCAGAGAGGAGAGAGCTGTTCACAGAGAAACCTGGAGATCTGCAGAGGGTCCCCCCTAGAGTACTCCACAAAGTAGTGATCAGTGTGTGCATGTGAGAAGGTGACCCATGACTTGGTAGAGAACAGTCTGAGAGAACTAGGAGGAACAATATCTGGAACTCAAGATGGGTCTGGGAATAGTGCCTGCTCCCACCAGCAGGACTGGAAAACTTAATGATTCATAGGACATTGGGTATGCAGAAGTTTCTTGCCTTAGCAATGGGAAATAATTAGCTGCAGGCCAAATGCTGCTGGAGTCACAAATCTTAAAAGCAAGACCTGACATGATCAAAATGTTTCCAAGTAACTCAACTGTCTTAGAACAAAACTCAGGAATATTTATAGGAATACAAAAACATCTTGCACCAAACAAGGTGAAATTCACAGTGCCTGTCATCCAATTAGAAATAACCTAGCATGAAAAGATGTAGGAAAATACTACCTACAATGAGGGTAAAAATGAAAGAATTGAAATAAATTCAAAACTGACACAGATGTTTGAATTAGTAAAGAACATTAAAACAGTTATTAACTGTATTTTATATGTTCAAAGAGATAAGTAGAGGCATGGAAGATAGGTAGGAGACCTGAATCAAACTTCTAGAAATGGCAACTGCAATGTGTGAAGTGAAAAATAGACTGGATGGGATTAAGGACAGATTAGACATTGCAGGAGAAAAGATAGTGAACTTGAGTATGTAGCAATAGTAACTATCGAAAATGAAGCACAGTGAAAAAAAGAAATGAAGAGAATCAGCGAGCTGTGGGACAACTTCAAGTGGCCTAATATACATGTAAATGGAATTCTCCAAGGAAAGGAGGGGTGGAGAGAAACCAGTTACAAAAGACCACATATTGTGTAATTCCATTTATATGACATGTCCAGAACAGACAAATCCAGAGAGTCAGGAGGTAAATTAATGGTTGCTTATAGTTGGAGTTTTGAGGGAAATGTAAAGTGACTGCTAATGAGTATGTATTTTTTGGGGGGTTGGGGGTGGTTGATGAAATGTTCTAAAATTGATTATGGTGATGGTTGTACAACTCTGAATATACTAAAAATCTTTAAATTATACACTTTAAATATGTGAATTGTATAGCAAGTGAATTATATCTTCCCAATAAAGCTATTATAGCTTATCAATAAAGCTATTATACTTTACTTAAAAAGAAAAAATAAAGACAGTAAATATGGGGGGAAGAGTAAAATGTATGATAGCAATAGCACAAAGTATTGGGCAATATATTCGTCATCAGACAAGAGCATTTCCAGCAGTAACTGATTTGCAGTGAATACTCAGTGGGTGGCAGAACATACTCTTTTTTTCTCTCTTAAAATTGAATATATCCATGGATTCTTCTGTGAACTGTTCATGCCCTTTTCCTATTTATCTAATAGCATCATGTTTTCTTGTCAATTTGTGTGAGCTTTATATATATTAAAGAGACTAACCTTTTGTCATATTTTTTTGTTGAATTTAATTGATACAGTTCAATGAGTGTTTGGAACAGGATTCCTGAACTAAGATGGGAAATCTCTAAAGTCCATTCCAACTCTAATATGCTAAATCCTAGGGACCCAAAGAAGATGCAAAGAGTTAATTTTATTCATGCCTGGAAAGAAACCAGTTTAGGTTAACTAGTATTTAATTATAATTGAAGAGTAGTAAAAGAGGCATTATTTCTTTATTATATCTTGCTGTAGGTTTAAATTTAAATTATTTTACATGAACTATTTGCACCCCTAAGTTGAAATTGCTAGGTTGTTGTTAATGAATTGGGTTATCTTTTTCTTTTCCTAAAAATTTTATTTATTTATTTTGATTATACATATTTATGGGATACAGCATTGACTATCAGTATTTGTGTACAGTATGTGATAATCAAATCAATATTATTAGCATGTTCATCATTACAAATCATAATTATTCTAAGTGTCCCTTACCCAGTTACTCCCTAACCTCCCTCCCCCTTTTCCACCTCTAGTAACTATAGGTCTGTTCTCTCCTTCTGAAAGTTTAACGTTTTATTGCGGTCTTCCTTTCCTTTCTTCCTTTTCTTCTTTATCTTCCTCTTCTTTCTTCCTTCCTTCCCTCCCTTCCTTCCTTCCTTCCTCCTTCCTCTCCTTCCTCTCCTTCCTCTCCTTCCTCCCCTTTGTTCCCCTTCCTTCCTTCCTTCCTTCCTTCCTTCCTTCCTTCCTTCCTTCCTTCCTTCCTTTGCTTAATTCTTTCCATTTAATCACCAATTTTCAATGTAAGGAGTTGAAATAATTGTTGCCTGCAATGGTAGCACGTGAGTTTCTTTCTTTTCTCTCACTCTTCCTCCCTGCCTCCCTCTCTCCCTCCCTCCCTCCCTCTCATGAGTGAGGACATGTGGTGTTTCTCTTTCTGTGTCTGGCTATTTCACTTAACATAATTTTCTCCAAGCTTATCCATGTTGCTGCAAATGGCAGACTTTCATAATGTTTTTATGGCTGAGTAGTATTCCACTGCGTATATATACCACATTTTCCTTATCCAGTCCTCTGTCAATGGACATTTATGTTGGTTCCATATCTTGGCTATTGTAAATTGAGCTGAGATAAACATGAGAGTGTAGGTATTCCTTCAACATGATGATATCCATTCCTTTGAGTATATACTCAGAAGTGGGATTGCTGGATAATATGTTAGATCTATCTGCAGTTGTTTGAGAAACCTTCATACCATTCTGCATAATGGCTGTTCTGGTTTACAGTCCCAGCAATAGTGTAGAAGAGTTCCCCTTTCTGCACATCCTCACTAGCACTTGTTAAGATTTGGGATATCTTGATGTGACTTCATACTGCATATTTTCAACTAGCTAATACTATTATTAATACTATTAGTATTAATCTATTATAAATTTTCTCTCTAGGTGTTCAAACAAAGAGGGTTAATTAAGAATCCAAAATATTACTTATTAAGAGAGCAAAAGTGACTTAAGTAGTAATTACATACACAGATTTTGTATTACTTAAAAGTTATTTAATATGTTAAATTATATGTTTCTAATGGAACAGATCTTATTTTAGATATAGATTTGATTTCTTCTTCTTCTTCTTTTTTTTTTTTTTGGCAGCTGGCTGGTATAGGGATTGAACCCTGGACCTCGGTGTTATCAGCAGCATGCTCTAACCAGCTGGGCTAGCCGGCCAGCCCTGATTTCTCTTCCTTTTGACAACTTTTCATGTTATCAAGACTACTTCTCCATATTAGTAAATAGCCTTTTAAAGATGATTTTAATATATATGATATATATATTTAACACCTATTATATATACATATACATGATATATATAGGAATATACACAAATATTTTTCTTTTTCACTGCAGGTAGACCATAATTTAACTTTTCTCTTCTTGCCAGGGTTTAGATATTTTCCCACTTTTTATTATTATAAATAACAAACGATTCTTTTCTTTAAGGAAGATTTCTTAAAGGATCTACTTTTATTTTAAAGGTTGTGATAGAAGCATTTAAAAAAAGTACACATCCTTCAAATCTAGCCTTTCCTGGACTTCAGGGCTCACGTAGCACCTGTGCATTAAACCGCTTTATTTTTACTGTTATGTGTTTCCTTCCTCCTATGGTCTGCAGCTTCTTTTATTGTATCTCTTTCATACATTGGAGGTTCCTATTATTGTACAATAAATCCAAAATTTTGCCCTTAGAACAATTTAAGAACAAATAACAAGTAATACATTTGTTTTCTTGTCAGAACTTGTTGCTGGTGTTATATTACTACAGTTTGCAAGGTGCAGTTCAAAGTGTTTTATTGCTGCTTCAGCAAGTGAGTTGCATGATTAAACCTTTAAATGAAAGTGAGGAAAACACTGATTCCCCTTTTGGAGCAGTTAATGATTATAAGGCTTAAAATCTTTGTAATTGCTGACAAGGATTGAATGGTATTCCTTTGTCTTCTGGTATATAACAAACACTAAGAAGAAAACAAATTCTGTTTGTCCTGCCACCATTAAAGTCCTTTTACTTTCCAGTAGAAGTTTGTTGCCTTTTTTGTGACTGCTTTGCTAAGGAATTTTTTTCCTTAATAGTTTTTTTTTTTTTTTTTGCATATTTTCTCTATGACGTATTAAGCTTAGTTTTGGGGACAGGAGGATAGATAAGTTACATCCCTGCTTTTGAAAGTTTTACTGACCAGTTTGATAGGAAAGGGCATGTATATTAGTAATTACTTTATATGATATCCTATGTGTCAAGTAAATGATAGTGGCAAAAGGTTCTCTAGAAGTTCATGGGTACAATTTAACATAGAGGGAAGGTGAGTTCTTCACTTTTGGAGAAAATGGTTCTCGGAACTTAAAGTTAGCATTTAGACTGACATAAAGGGGCTACATCCTAGGCACAGGGAATGATGTAAGTAAAGGTATGGAAATAGGATTACACGTATATTTAATAAACAACAAATAGAGTGGAGGTAAGTTTGAGTGGTAGATGAGTAGGTTGAATTGCAAGATAATGGTTTTTATAAGTATTATGTATGTAATGGGGAGCTATTTAATCTTTGTGCATGTGTGTGGATATTTATGAGGGGTGTCTGTTATATAAGAAAGAGAAAACACAGATTTAAGGTCAGTAGTTTAATTAGGAGAGTACTGTTATATTATGTGGGCATTCTGCAATAAGGATCTGCAAAAGGTTGGAGAAATGGGGAATACAAAAGACAGGCCAGATATGACTGACAGACTGACATTGTGTGAGTTTAAAGAATAAAGACGAAGTAATGGTTATAAATTGACCGCAATATGAAATCCAGTTTACTGGAGAAATGGTGATATTATTGACAGAAGCCAAGAGGAGTTAAAAGTTTGGGGGTAAAGAAGGCAATGTGTTGCTTTTTGGTATGAAGAAATTAAGAACATGATGGGACATGCAGGTGGGATATTTGGCATTCAGTGACGTGGATGACTGCAGATATGAGGAGCTCGGGGTTTGGGATGTAAATATCAAACTCAGCTGCAGAAAAATAACTGTTCATGCCAAACACTCACTGTTTCCAAGGAAGAACAGTAGAGGGGCATGCAGTAGAGATCCACAAATCCCTCATTGTGGTCCAGAGGAGTAATAGAAGTCACAACAATAAAGGGAACAAAGAGAAAGAGAGGTCTTAATGCTATGAATGTCAGGGAAACCAAAGCAGATGAGCTTCTGGATAGAAGCGTCGATCAACAGTATTGAATACTGCATAAAGTCATGGAGAGTTGAGAAACTAAGACTTGTAGTGTAATAATAACACACATGTTCTAAAATATGGCATTTTCTTGATTTTCAGTACTCCAGCGCCTCAATTCTCCAACTCCCCAACTCCTTGCCTCACTCTTAACCTTCTCAAAGGAACAGATATCTTATGATAATCCTTCAATTAATAAAATCCCAAAATGAAAAGTCATTTTTGATCATTTTAGTTCTTATTTCTAATATATAAATCACTTGATAGCCCATGTATGTTTCCTTTTACCTGTTAACCATATAGATGATGGATGACTAGTCAATCTATGAATTATTACAATTTTGTGAGCTTGAAAATCATGCTACTTACTCAATTTATTTAATTAAAAAAAGAACCAAACTCTGTTAAACCAGATCCTGCTTCCATCTTTCTCCTTGCAGCTTTGTTTTCCAGCCTCCGTATTTGTCAGCTGGTGTTGTTTTATTTTTAGCATGCTGGGGAACACAGCTTCTTTTGAACTGAAATGATGATTGTGAGCAGACTCTTATAAATCAGTGTATCTTATACGCAAGAGTTAGTAGATTAAAGGTAAATTGTATTAGTTTTCATATTACTTAAAAAGACTCTCTAAGGCCCATTTTGCATAGGAGCAAACAATTTCTGTAAAGCAAATTTTGAGGTGAAATGACTAATTTTTCATGAACCAAAAAATATAAATTCTTGGGTGGATTTTCTTAATTACCTAGTAAACTGGTGAATTTTTTGTTAATTTAATAATCTCCATCAATTCTCTCTTTTCAGAATTTTGTCTTGAGTTTATGTGTGGATTCATACCTATATTCAACTCTTACAAACACAAGATACTATTCTAGCATGAATTTTTGTAGTTATGGCTTTTCTAAATATTGGTTTTAATTTCAATGGGTGCTTTGCAACATTATATTAAGTTAGAAACAGTTTATAATTAAAGTAGTGAAATTTTAAAATAAAATATCTATAATACCAGTTCTCATCTTTTATATATTATTAATTCGCTTCATAGTACTTTCTGCACATAGTACTTTATTTTTCATTCTTGTAGTGAAAATATGAGGCTACTTCAAAAAGTTCATGAAAAAATAGAATTAAAAGGTAATGGGAATCTTTCCATGAACTTTTTTAAGTACCCTCATGTAAACAGTATATATATTAGTATACATGTTGTTAATTAGTGTTTTGCTGTTCAAATTGTTTAAAGAATAAAGGAAGATACATACTTAATGGCTAATGCTAAATTCTTTAATACTGTTTTTATTTATTTTATTTTATTTATTTATTTTTTTCCTTTTTGTCTTTTTTCGTGACTGGTAACGGGATCGTGACCGGTAACGGGATCGCAACCCTCGGTGTCGCGCCTGCACCGCGCCCAACCATTGCGCGGACCGGTCTCTATATGGGATCCGAACCCTCAGCAGGAGCGCCGCCACACTCTACCGAGTGCGCCACCGGGCCGGCCCTTTATTTTTATTTTTAAAAATCTAAGCAATACCATGTCTCCTTTGGTTATTCTGAAGTTTCTTGATAAAATAAAAGCGTAGAATCAATATGGTACCATTTGCAGTTTTAAGCTAAAACTCTTTTAAGTTGGTGCCAAGTATTAACAATATTTGCATAGTTCCACAGATACTAGAGTCCTTTCCATGTCTGTATGAACTGTTTGTATCCTCTCAAAATTTATATGTTGAAGTCTTAACACCCAATGTGTGGTATTTAGATGTGGAGTGTTTAGGAGGTAATTAGGGGTGGATGAGATCATGAGGGTGAGGTCCTCACAATGTGCCCTTTTAAGAAGAGACAACAGAATGCTTGCTCTGCTCTCTTCCCTCCCCTCCCCCCTCCCTTCCCTCCTCCTCTTCTCCCCCTCCTCTCGCCTCCCCTCCCGTCCCCTCCCTTCACTGTGTGAAGACACAGTGAGGAGGTGGCCATCTGCAAGCCAGGAAAATGAATCAGATTGTCTGGTACCTAGATCTTGGACTTCTTAGCTTCTATGACCGTGAGAAATAAGTGTTTGTTGTTTAGGCCACCCAGTTTATGGTGTTCTGTTATAGCAGCCCCATCAGACTAATACATTTTCTAAGTCAGAATCACTTACCACCTTTGGCATATTCTGCTCTGTGTTAAGAATTATGAGCTTAATTATCAGATGTTTAAGTTATGGTTCCTGCGTTTGAGTTCTCAGTTTTTTCTGAAAGACAATAAAAAGACTTTTTCTTCAGTTAAAGAGCACTGAGGCACGTGTTGATGGGTATGTATTTTATAAGTGAAGGAGAGTCACATACCGGGCCTTGCAAAGCCAGACAAGAGCTTCATGTGGCAGATCTTAGCTAGTTGAGTAGGAGAGTGACATGATAGAGGTCATGTCTTAAGATGAGTAAGTTATTTTATTTGTGTTAGCTGTTTGTTCAGTAGAAATGAATCAAATTTCCCAGACAATATGACTGGCATTCTGAAGGGGTTAATTCATTTCCAGTTGATGAGTTTTTTTATGTTTGTTAAATTCGTCCTTTTTCATCTGACCTGTCTTTCCTGGGAAGTAAATGTAATGTAAATTCACCTAAATAAGTTGGGACCAACGGTTTATGAGTTTTACACAGTTGTGTATTTTCTAAAATGATATCTGCACTGCTATATGCATGTAATGGAGTTAATATCTGTGTTTGAATTTCATGACCCTTCCACACTGCCATTTTAATTTGTGAAGAGCATATTGTATTTTCAGGCAGTCTGCCTTTGAAATTGTAGAGCTTAGGGCAATGATAAGGTCAGGGATCCATGACTAAGCCACTGATTTGGTTTCACCTGAGATACATCTCTATTTTTTGTACTTCCTTATTTATAGTTACCTTTTCACCTGTTGCCTTCATCTTTATATTTCTGTACTTTTAGAAAATGATTCCCATGTATAAATTCAGAATTGACAATATAGGGACATGAATATATAGTTTGAATGGTGACTAAAACCTAGTTCTTTCACATACTAATAGCTAACATGTAGTAAGCGCTTACTGTGGGCATCATTCTAGACAGTTTAATTATCTTATTTAATCCCCCAAAACAACCCTATGGGGCAGGTACCATTACTAATCACCATTTTACAGTGGAAGAAGTAGGGAGCTTGAGAGTTTAAATATAATAAAAGTTGTAAGATTTAGGACTGTCAGAGATTCTTTTCTTCATCAGTTGTTTATCAACTGCAATGAGTTAGCCACTGTGCATAAAGGGAAAATTGGCCTTTGTATAGAGCTTGTAAAAAAAAAAAAAAAGAAAGAAAAAAACACAAAGGAAGATAAGTTACTTGGGACAGGCCAACCTAAGGGAAAAGAAGCCTATGCCTGGGCAAAGTATGGAAGTTCATTAAAAAAAAAATTATTAGGAAAATGTAATAATGTAAGTCCTTGATGAGGATTGATTACCATTGACTTCTAAGGTTTTCAGACTGCAAGGTTGTTTTTAATCTCAAGTGTATACCCTGGTGCAAAATAAAGCTGCATTCTCTTCTCTTGTGTTTCCCACCCAACAGGAGACTGGCCACATCAGTTCTGAGCTTATCAAAGAACCAAGGGCACCTTTGAAAATTCCTAAGATATTTGAACTTAGCCTACACTCATGGTAGACATACCTTATGCTATGACTAATGATAGACATGGAAAAGGGTGGGATAATTGGCTGAGATTAGGTCCTGTAAGCAGGTGACCATTAAGCAAGTACTGAAAAGTTCAGTTCTCCTTTGATTACTATTTGTTAGATTGTTGCCTGGATGAAGCAACAATTATTGATCAAAAGCATTAATCAATAGGTATTCCTACTTTCCTGTTAGCTGAGAATATTTATTGAGTAAAAAAATGGCAGCACAATATAATGTTATATTGAAATCAAGGTATTTATGCCCAATTATGAAAAAGTGAGAGGAGTGTGGTTTTCATTGCTTTTGTTTTTTTTTACCTGATGCAAGGAAAAGTAGGAGATGACTAATGGAGGATTCAAGATAAGCCATCAAAGACTAAATTTAAGCATAATTTAAATAAGACAGAATTTAAGTCATCAACCTAAGCTTGTATGTCCAAAATGTCATTATATGTGTATCATTTTAATGACTCAGAGTTATAGCAGGTAATGACCAATATTGAATAGGAAACATTTGTTTATAATTTAAAATGCAAAGGTGAAGTGGTGCACTATGTTTGGATAATCAATATTGTGATATAAGACAATGCCTACTTTCTTAGAAAGAGGACATGTTGGTCAAGTAGCTTCCTGCAATTGGAATTAAAGCTTTTGAATATTACTGAAGCCCCGATATGTTATGGCTAATATTTAGTGTTTTTATTTGTGAAGTGAGGGCCTGTGCTTGTAATCAATGTGGGCTCCTATTTGTGCTCTCAGTGATAATACAGAAAAACTCTCTTCCAATGCAAAATGCTAGTTTGTATATTTCAGTATTCCAGCTGCTTCCTAGAATAGTGTTAACAGACAAAGCAGTGATAACACATAACTCTGATTTGATTTCATGTATACTTGGCTCTGGATCACATTCTATCATTTCTTAAACTAAATAAAATTAATGCAGTTAAATTTTCTCAAATTCTGTTTTTCTGCCCCTAGAATCACCAGTACATTTTTATTGCACTACTGAAAATGACTGGGAAAGCCAAAGACCAAATTCTTTTATGAGAGAAAATGTTCCTCTATAAGTAATATACCCTATATCTGAAAGAGTTAATAGGCCTCTTAAAGTGCTAAATTTATTCAGAGAGGGGACCTTGTGACCCTGTTAGAACCTGGCTTTGGTCATTTCTTAGGAAGAATACAATTTAGAACTGTCGTGTGTTATTCTGACAGCTGCTTAGTTATTGATGATATTGACTTTTAGTTTTAAAAAGTCTTGCTTTGGAAAGTTATTTTTAACAGGTCTCAACCGCTCATGTCTTGTGTTTTTTGTTTTACATTACTTTTCTTTTGGGATGTTATTGAGTCAAATCCTTGGTAACCATTCTCCACAATCTAATTTATTTTACCCAAGATGCATTGAATTCGCCTCATTGCCTTTTTGCAAAAGGTTAACTCAATATTTCATGTTATGTTACATTTTCCACTTAAGCTATGTGAAAGAAAAGTTACTGTGATAAGCAGCCAATGAATTGCATTCTGAATGTTTATTTTCAAAAGTTACATTGTTATGTTGACACAGATAAACATAATAATTTATCACAGTATGGATTGTGGAAGTAAAAACTGAAATAAATGCAGCTATCTTTCTTCCATGTTACCTAGTTTCTTTGCTTTAAATGTTGGCCAGAATAACTACCTTTAAAATTTTTATGTTTTTATTTCTCAAATTGAATTAATGAATGGGATTAGCAATGGTTTGAGGATGAATAGACAAACAAAAAACTATTTTATAATAAGAAAATCTTTTCAGTTTTTCTCTAAAAATGCAATTACTTTTATTTTCTAATATTGGCTTTTGTTAATGGGTTACTCTGGCATTATTCAATCATCAGGAATAAACAAGTTTAAAACTATAGCTTTATTATGTATTTGTTGTCCAGAAAACTCAGACATCTAACTTGATAGACTGGAGAAATATCGTGTCTGTCATACATCAGAATTACTAAAAATATTATCACATTTATATTGGGCTAATAAAGCAAACCCCAGTGATATTTATTAGAGTGAATATGAGGGTACTTCAGAAACTTCATGGAAAGATTTGTATTATCTTTTAATCCTATTTTTCCACAAACTTTTCAAAGTACCATCATACAGTGTACAACTAAAATCTACTAAATGGAGTATTTAGTGTTGCTTTTTTTTTTTTGTAACAGCTTTATTGAGCTGTAATTCACATATCAATAATTCACCCATATAAGGTTTAGAATTTCAAGACTTTTTAGTATATTCACAGAGTTGTGCCACTATCACAACAATCAAGTTTTTATCACTCCAAAAAGAAAACATATCTTATAGCAGTTGCTTCCCATTTCTCTCCAATTCCCTAGCCATGACTAATCTAGTTTTTGCCTCTGTAAATTTTCCTATTTGAACATTTTTTATAAATGGAATCATACAATATGTGATATTTTGCATCTGGAATCTTTCACTTAGCATATTGTTTACCATGTACATTGCTTGTCAGTTTTCCAAATTTCTTCCTATTATTGATACCTAATTCTATTCCATTGCCATCAGAGAACTGTTTTGTATGATTTAATTCTTTTAAGTTCATTGAGGCTTGTTTTTTCACCTAGCATATGTTCTTAGAGAATGTTCCATATATACTTGAAAAGGATGTGTATTCTACTCTTTTGGAGTGGAGTGTTCTATCGATGTATATTAGGTAGTGTTGATTTATAGTGTTGTCCAAGTTTTCTATTTCCTTGTTGTTCTTATGCCTAGTTGTTCAATTCTTCATTCACAGTAGAGTATTGAATTATTCAACTATTAATGTTTAACTGTCTGTTTTTTAATTTTGTCAGTTTTTGCTTCATGTATTTTGGGCCTTGTTGTTAGGCACATATATATTTAAAATTGTTATGTCTTCCTAATATATTGAGTCTTTATCATTATAAAATGTCCCTCTTTGTTTCTTCTAGCATTTTTTGTTTGGTTGTTTCAAGTCTGTTATGATATTAGTATAGGTGCTCCAGCTTTCTTTCATATGATTGCTATTTACTTTTTTTGTCCTTTTACTTTCAACCCATTTCTGTCATTGAATCTAAAGTGTCTCCTGTAGCACATAGCTGAATATTGTGTTTTATCCAATCTGACAGTGTACATACATACTGTCTTTAATAATTATCTATACTTTACTGTTGACCTTTGTTTTTTCATGTGACTTTGAGTTGAAGGAAGTTTGTTGTTAATTTCTTCCTGAAGAACTTCTTTTAGTAATTTTTGTAAGGCAGATCTGCTAGTAACAAACTGTTTCATTTTTTGTTTTTCTGGGAATGTCTATATTTTACCATTATTTTGAAAGATAATTTGGTTGGGTGTAGGATTTTTGATACCTTTTTTTTTTTAGTACTATGTATATCTCATCCCACTACTGGCCTCTGCTGTTCTTGATGAGAAATCAGCTGTTAAACTTATTGGAGTTTCCCATAAGGGAAACATGAAGAATCTTTTTTCTTTTGCTACTTTCAAAATTTTCTCTTTGGTATTGACTTTTAGCATTTTTACTAATGCTCTTTGTGTATATCTCTTTGTACTTACCCTTCTTCACATTTGTTGAGCTTCTTGGAGGTATAGTTTAATGTTTTGTTTTGCTTTGAAAAAAATTAAATTGGGTAAGTTTTCAGCCATTATATCTTATGTTTTCTCTTCTTTCTCTTTTTTATCTCCTTTTGGTACTCCCATTATAGTATTTTGGCTTACTCAGTGCTGTACCACATATCTTTTAAAAGATTTTTTCTCTCTGTTCTTCAGATTGTGTAATTTCTCTTAACCTCTTTTTAAGTTTACTGGTTATTTCTTCTACCAGTTCAAATCCACTGTTAAGCCTCTCTAGTGAATTTTTCATTTCAGCTACTGTATTCTTCAACTCTAGAATGTTCATTTGGTTCTTTTTATGTTCTCTATTCCTGTATGTATATTCTGTATTTGGTGAGACATTGTTGTCATACCTTCTTTATAATGACTACTTTGAAGTCTTTGTTAAATCTGGTAACTGGGCCCTCTCAAAGGTTGTTTCTGTTGCCTCTTTTTTTCCCCTTGTGTATGGATCACACAATCCTATTTCTTCACGTGGCTCATAATTTTTTGTATTGAAAACTTAACATTTTAGGTAATATAGCAATTTTAGATAGTAGTCCCCCACTCTGGGGGAGATGGGGCTTCCTGTTGTTTGCATATTTGTTTATTGGCTGAATGGAGTATTTTAGGGAAGTCTGTTTTCACACAGTGTGAACCTCTGGTATCACTGTGATAGGGTTTAGCCTCAGACATGTGCTCAGTCATTCTGGGATGAGAGTGGTTTTAGCAGTGCTCTTGTTGTCTTTTTCCCTGATCTCTTTGTTAAATTGTCTGCCTGTGTTGGTATCACACCCAGCTCTTAGTTCCACTGATTTCTGGTTGATTTTTCTATTATTTATGACAATGCTCTGAGATGTAATTTGCTTCAGAGTGTGATTCAATTGAATGTGGGCCCCTTTCAAGGGTTAGTTTTTGAGGTGAGTCCTTGAGGTTTTATGTACTCTCAGGAGGGCTGTTCTTAGTGTTTCTTTTCCTGGTTATCCCAGATGAACTATATGCCTTGTAGTCTGGTTTATTGCTCTCATGAAGCTACCAGCTTTTTTGTAATTGTTTGCCATCAAAATCTTTATTGTTTTTGAGATTACTCTTAGACTTGAACTCCTCCACATATGGATTCAAATAAAGTCAGTTCCTTTGGTGAGAACTGTCTGTTCTGATGGCCTGTCTCTTCTTCTGGGAGAAATGCCTGGGCCACATGTCCAGAGCTGGAGGGTAGTGACAGTGGTCCACTTCTCTCAGAGTGACAGTCTTGCTTTATGAGCAGGGTGTTGGGTGTGGGCAGTAGTCTCTGGTCTCCTCAGTTTGCTGCTCCTGGAATGCATACTCTACCCCATGAGGGAGGTGAGGTGAGGGTGAACAGGTCCACAATGTTATTGGCCTCTGCTCTGGGAGTGGGGCTGGATAGAGCAACTCCTAACTTCTCAGCTGCACTTTCCTGGAGTTTAGTCTCTGCATAGCAGGGGAATGGGGGTGGGAATGAGAAATACTGGCAGCCTGCCTCTCCCTGGGAAGTACCATAGCATTCATAACTGGAGGCTGGGGGCAGAGGGCACCCTGTCTTCTTGGTTACACTCATCGGAGGTGGAATGACTATCACATTGAGCTGGGAGCGGGAAGATTGGTGTGGGTTATACTTCAAATGCCACAGACCCTCACTGTTCTTACCAAGTTTTAGTAGATTTTCTTGAATTAATGTTTCTTCATTTGCTGTTTTTCTTTAAGACAATTTCCACAGACTTTAAAGGGTTGTGATTTTCACTAATTATTATCAGTTATGTTGTTTTGCTGGCAGTTGGTCTGCAGAGGTCTTCACTCCACCATTCTAGAACTGACCCCCTAGTGGTTATGTTTTAAAGGCTTGCTTAAGACAGTATTTGAAAATAACGCTTTATTGAGTTACTCAGGTGGTGTGCCACTTAATATTATTTACACATGTGGTTAAAAACATTTTCTACGTTATACCTCAAAAAGTCACCATTAAGACTGCATCTTTGGATGAATTTGAATAAAAGTCTCATACTCAGAAAAACTGAGTTCTAATTCAGTCCCTTCTGCATATTAACTGGGATTGTAAGCAGGTTATTTAACCACTGTCAGCTTATTTTCTCATCCAAAATATTGAGATAGTAGTAGCTGTTTGTAAGTTAAATTAAATAACACATGTGAAAGCACTTTTAAATTCTAAAAACTTAAAATGGAGAGTATTATTATTACCACTTTAGGTCAAATGCAGAATGAATTGAAGTGCCTTTTTTCTGACTTTATTCTTATCTAAAAATGCTAAGTATAAAGTTTATCTTAGAGAATCATTTGTTATAGTTTACATGATTTTTAAATTCTTCATATTATCTCATATTCTTATAAAATCAGGTAGGATATCACTTAGCTGATTACTTTAGATAAGTTTATTGTGGAATTACAGCAACAGAAGGGAAAACACCATATTTATTATTTGTCTAGTAGTATAATAATTTATTTTATCTACTTATTTATTTATTTTTGTCTTTTTGATAGTTCTTTGTGGATCCCAATAAGTGTTCATTTTTAAATATGAAAAAGATGAACATGACCCATTAATTTTCAAGGAATCATAGAATTTGAATTTGGCAGGTGATCTTGGAGTTGGTCAAATCTGGTAGGAATTTCATTCTTAGGACCCCTGTCAAATTCTTACCCAGTCCCTGCATGAACAAATCATGGACAGAGAATTACTGTTGCCCATAGCCTCTGGACTCCATTTTCATCCATTTTAATTTTTAGAATATTTATAGTTTAGAAAACATGTTGTATCATGTATGTTTTGCTTTGCTACGATTTTTTGATCCAGGTATTGTCCCGTTTTGCATGTGAAGAAACCAAAGGTCAAAAAAGGATAAATGGTTTACTCTTAAAGTATATGGCCTGCCTGTAGAAATTAAAAACCAAATTGAGGATTTTTGAAACACTTATTTTACAGCCATGAACGTGTGTTACCTCCTTGGTGCTGCATTTCAGAGACTCAAAGATTAAAAAAAAAAATCTGTAAATTCCTCAACTCAAAGCATTCACAGTTTAGGAGGGAAGAAAATTCATAAAGCAGCAGTTACTGTTCACATTGGTATGTCCTGGTAGGGATGTTTGAGTGATCTAGGACAGAAAGATGACCTAGCTCTAGATTAGTCAGGGGAACCTTCCTGGAAGAAGAAGCCTTGAGATGAATGTCCTTTTCAGTGACTGCAATGAAGTTGGGTAGTATGATTTCTACTACAATCCCAGCTGCCACTTGAAAAAAAAATTATCTGAATTTAATTCCACTTCTTTAATTTCTACAGTCTTAGTTCTGCTTTCTGTACAAATGCAAAATAAATTAAGTCTCTTTTCCATGTGAAAGCTCTTCAGCAATTGAAAACCTCTATGTCTGTTCTAAATCTTTTCTCTAGGTTTTTCTTCAGTGATTGCATATTGCTTTTCAAAACATAAACATTGTTGAAAAATGTTGGGAGAAAATGTTAATTGAATTAAACCGAAGCATTTGCCACTATGCTTTCTCCTCTCTGGTGAATGTGAAATTTGTTTTATTGTTTTTGTTGTTGTTTTTGATGTTTGTTTGCTTTTCCTGAAGAATTATTTTTTTGCTAAGAATTGCTTCTGATAAATTACTAGAAAATATAATAGGAATTACTCTGTTCATATTTTGTCCAGTTTAAGTCTATTAATATAAGGTAACTGAGAAACCATGTCACATTTTGTACATACTTTGTCAATTCATACCCTTAAGGTTTTTTCTTATTCATTTTTTCCTAAAAAGAAAATTGGTCCTTCTTACTTTTTCCATGTGAATTTTTTTTAACCAAGATTTTCCCATACTGAAAAAAAATTTTTTTTAAACCAGGTATAGGATTTCTCATCTACTTTTCTTACACACCATCTTGCTGACTTTAGGTTATTCTTTGAATTTGTTTAGATCACATGTAATCTTTCTCTCACGTATAATAAGTTTTCTGTCCCATCTAAGCCTTTCTTTAATGGGATGTGGGGGTAATCCTAAATAAAATTTTGATTTTTTTTTTTTTTAATGCTGACATGTTTACATATGTTTATACATTATTTATGCTGTCTTCAGAGCATCCTGGCTTTAAATCCTCGCATACAAACTCATGCAACTCTGCGTTCCACTGCGGCCAAGAAATTAGACAAGAAACATTGGAAAAGAAATGCTGACAAGAACTGCTTTGTAAGTACCACTGATACATGATTTCACACTGAAAATGATCTCACTTCACACATTGTAAGATAAGGTTTTATTACTTAGAAATACAATTAAGTATTAAAGTACATCTGTGATTTGTTTCATATTTTAAATATTTTATATTTGAGTAATTTCAAAAGTATGTTTTTAATTTTACTTCTTTAAAACATCTTCTGAAATTTGGTGCCAAAATTTCTTTCCTTAAGATTTCTCTTACAATTGTTTTGTATAATGACACAATGATACAGAAGAGTTTTCATATAACACATATAGTCTAATTGAAGGTTTTAGATAAACCGGTATTTACAAACTGATTGAAAATATACTCTAATTAGTCGTTCAGTATGCACATCTAATATTTCCAGGTGAGGGGCAGGTGCAAAACAGTGTTTCTCTTCAGTTACTGATTGCTAGGATCTTATTTAACTGGGCCAATGAGGTGATTATAGAGCTGGGATTATGAGACCAGAAATGGGGCAAAAGTACAACCTTGAAGGGAATATATTTAAAATGCCATCTTAGGACCATATAAATCTTTAAATTTGGAAAGATTCCTTTTTTACCTGATTTCCCAAAAATTAATTTTCCCAAATTAATTACTGAGACATTTACTCTTTTGGAACTTTGTATATAATGTCTTATAGTATGTATGATTTTAGTTTATTTTTATGTGCTTGTGTCTTCTTCCCTACATTATGAACTCTTTGAGGATGGGAATTGATGGTATGTCCTCAGGTATGTGTATATTTATCTAATTACTTATTTATTTTTATCACTGGCCATCCAGCAAAGTTTTTTGAATTAAAAAAAGAAAGAAGGGCCGAGCCCATGGCGCACTCAGGAGAGTGCCGCGCTGGGAGCGCAGCAGTGCTCCCGCTGCGGGTTCCGATCCTATATAGGGATGACCGGTGCGCTCACAGCGCTCACTAGCTGAGCGCGGTGCGGCCGGTCTCAAAAAGGACAAAAAAAAAAAAAAAAACAAGAAAGAAACACAGGGAAACAATGTGACATGAGAAGATCACATAGCCATTTAATAGCAGACCTGTATTTGGAATTCAGTCTTCCTTGCTACAGTTTTATGAGCTTTGCTTTCAACAATGATACTTCTAGTAGAGGTCTCTGGAAGGACACTGGTCCAAATAAGATCAAGAATAGGCTGATTACAAAGCATGACCCTGTATAATGATGAGAAGAGTTGAAGGGCATTGAGGAAAGAACCATATAATTTTTAAACTTAGACAACCCTTAAAGACTATCAAGTCTAAATCTCTCATTTTAAAGGTGTGGAAACTATGATCCAGAGAAATAAGATGGCAAGATGACTGAATAAAGGTCTCTCATTTATAGGTGATCAAATTATTTATGGTCAGGATTTCATTTAGAAAAGAGGCTTTCTCTATCATGATTACTGCTGTTGTTGTTGTTATTTTATGGAAATTAGCATTAGATCCCATAATATGGTCCTATAAATTGAGTTTTTTATTTTGTCATTTTTTTTTGTAATTGGCAAAGATGCAGTGAGATTGGGTTTTTCCATCTTATATGTGTGTGTATATACATATATATATATGTATATATATATATATATAGAGAGAGAGAGAGAGAGAGAGAGAGAGAGAGAGAGGCACAAATTTTTAGGAAAGCTACTTGATGGAAATCTCTGACAATATTAATTAATACTTGTGTTAGTTTGCTAGGGCTGCTATAGCAAAGTACCATAGATTGGGTAGCATAAAAACCAAAAATTTATTTTCTCACAGTTCTGGAGGCTAAAGAGTTTGAGATCAACGTGCCAGTAGGGTTGATTTCTTTGGCTTGTAGATGACATCTTCTTCACACGGTCATCCCTCTGTATGTCCCTGTGTGCATATTTCCTCTTCTTATAAGGACACCAGTTATATTGGATTAGGACTGACCCTAATGACCTCACTTTAACTTAATTATCTCTTTAAAGTCTCTGTCTCCAAATAGTCACATTTTGAGGTACTGCAGGTTAGGACTGGCATATGAATTTTAAGGTGATACAATTCAGCCCATAACAACACCTTTAAATTATCAAACACTCACTCCCAGTAATTCATCTTCTAGCAATATATCTTAAGGAAAGAATTATGAATGCAGGTAAAAAATTAACTAGAAAGAGGATTATTCCAGGGATTATTTATTTGATACAGAAAAATATGTGGGAAAACCCACTGAATTCCAACCACTGGGTTATAATTAAAGAAATTAGAGCTAATCCATTCAGTGGCAAATTGTACAACCATTAAAAATTATTTTGGAAATGATAATCTGGATAAAAGTTCACAATCTGTATTACATGGAAAAAGCATGAAACATTGTACTGAATAGTGATTGTATGCACTTACATGTACAACCATACCTATATACATATTCACAAAGAATAAAAGAAAACATACTGAACTATTAATAGTGATTATATGCTTTTTCTTGGCACTTTTATATATTTCAAGTTTTCTGTAATGAGCATTAGTGGAAAAATAAAATGAAAGCTTTAAAACTGTGTTAAAATAATATCAATTTGTAAGATCAGATTTATTGCTCTGGATGGCCATCACTTTGAAAACTCTCTGTGATACACATGGATTGACCAGAGCAGTGAGGTTCATTCTTAAAGGGGAAATATGGAGTGAGGGTTGAAAGTTATCCTCAATGTGGTTAGAAAATGCTGTTCTTTTTCTTTTTATTATTATCCTCTTTGTGCTTGCATAAAGAATTGAATGAAAGTATCACCAAAAGTTAAGATTTATTTTTTATTTTATGAATTTTCATATTTGTGTTTTATAATATCATCTAAATTAAAAAGCTTTATATGTAAAACAAACAGAAGACGACCCTGAAAGATGGAGAGAAGGCAGAGGAGGTAAGGATACAGAACCTGAAGAATGACACAATTCCCTGGATTTTCTTTTTTCCCCACATATATCCCAGACTTAAAGTGGAAGAAACCAGAAACCCAGAAACACCAACAGGCACACACACATAAAAGCCCCAACAAAAGCATGCTCTCTGTACCCAGAGGACCAGGAAAGAGTCAGCCTAGAAAGACAGAAAACTTTTAGACAGTAACTGCTCTACTCCAGCCAAACACTACCAAAAAATAAAAAGTAAAAAAAATGACCCATGCCCATGCACTGCAGCAAAGGCAAGTGGGCAAACTAGACTTCCACCCTGTGATGAAATAAGGAGATGCCCCACCAGTACCTGAGCCGGTACCACCTCCCTGGCCACCCTCTGTGATGTCAGTGGAGGGATCACTGGGCTTCCACTGCCATTCAGAGGAAGAGACAAGGGAAGGGATGAAAAAGAAAACTCAAAAAAGATAATGGCTGAAAGCCTCCATAATTTGACAAGAGACATAAACCTACAGATTTAAAAACCAGAGTGAAATCCAAAGGAATCCATAGCAGAGTTCTGGTCAAGATGGTGGAATAGACGGTCCTGAGCATCACTGTCTCCCATAAATCAACCAATTTTCAACTATAAAAATGTAACATCAGTCATGCTGGGGCCACTGGAGCTCAGAGGAAGAGGAGGAGAGACCTGTGGAGTTCGTGAAGGTGGGAGAAACCATGATGAGAGAAAGAAAAAACTGCTCTGAGTGTTTTGGGCTGCAGCCACTTTAATGCTGGAGCTGCTGAGCACATGGAGCAGGAGCCGGCAGAAACCACAGCTGTGCCCCTTCAGATGGAGTTACGTGTAGGCAGCAGGGAAGAAGAGGATCTTGGTGGCCCCCAGAACAGCAAGACCACTAATAGGGTTCCCATGGACCCATGCAGGAGTGAGAAGCCAGAACAGCTGAAAAAGGGGAGCCATTCAGAGACCAGTGAGTCAATGCAAGGGACCAGCGCAGGACCCACCCCATAGGAAGTGTTTGCAGCATGGGCAGTGAGGCAGACAGGCCCACTGGGAGAACACTGGGACACAGCAAGGACAGCTGATCTGCGCTCCAATCAGCACAGGACCACTCAGAGGAGACTGGTCAGGAATGCAGAATTGCGTGGGGTGCAGATTGATGAAAAAACTCAGGCCCAGATCAGAGTTTCTACACAACCCAGGTGCACTGAGTCTCTGGAGAGCCAGAAGTACCAATAACGTCAACCATTAAACCCCGAGTTACACAAAAAGCCTTCCATAGGGAAACAGCAGCAAAGCAGCAATTTAGCTCAACAACACAGCTCAAGTACTGGTTCCCACAGGAATTTCCCCTGTGTTACAACTAAGCAAAGGACAAAAAACTAGTTCTGGGCCAGGCACACCACCAGTGCCTTGGGTTCTGCCAGGGGACATGAGGCATTGTGCAGGGGACAGGACCCCCGCCCACAACCACTCACACTGCCAGCGCACTGGAGCCTACCCAGGGACATGGGGAATGCAGCCAGGAACCAGAGCCCTTGCCCACAACCATGCCTGGGGACTCAAGGCATGGAGAAGGAGACCAGACCCCCCTCCTATAACTAGGCACACCACACCAGTGCCTCAGGGCCTGCCTAGGCACCTGAGGCATGGAGAAGAGGACTGGACCCCCTCCCACAACCAGGCACACCATGCCAGCACCTTGGGGTCTGCCTGGGGACATGAGGCATGGAGAATGGGACCAGACCCCTCTCCCGCAACCAGGCATACTGTGCCAGTGCCTTGGGGCCCTCCTGAGGACCCGAGGTATGGAGCTGGGGACCGGATCCTCCCTCCCTCAACCAGGCACACTGCACCAGCAACTTGGGGCCCACTCAGGGACCCAAGGCTTGGAGCTGAGGACCAGACACTTCCCACAACCAGGCATACCGCCAACATCAAGGAGCATGCCAAAAACATTACCTCCATGTGAGTGGCCCACCACAGCCACCACAATAACCATGGCTGCTGTGAAAGTGGCTAGGTGCCACAACCAACACACAGATGGTTCACCAGCCACTGGAGTGCATTGACACAAGGAGAGTCACCAGCAGAGATAAATAAAAGAAGAGGATGTCTCTCTCCACAAAGCCCATTTCAGAGTGACAGAAACATCTGCATTTTGATAATATCGGGGAACCTGATCACACCTCTCAGCATTGGACAGATCATCTAAGTAACAAATCAACAGAGTAACCATTATTCTTTGAGAAGGAGAGAAGAAATCTAGGGTAACTAGAGGGAGGACGGGGAGGGAGAGGGAGATGGGGAGAGATTGGACAAGGGGCATAAAGAATAATTACGATTTGTAACGCATAAAGAATAATTACAATTTATAACATTATGTATGCTAGTAATATTGATTTGATCAACATATCTCGATATTGAACCCCCAAAATATGTATAGTCAATTGTGATTCAATAAAAATTAAAAACAAAAAAACACAAAGGAATCCATAGCAAGACACATCATAAATAATCTTCTGAAACCTAAATATAAAGAAAACATATTCAAAGTTGCCAGCCCACTTGCCTCAAGGTAGACAGTCCTGTGAACTCTGTGCCCTGGAGTCTTCCTCTGTGGATCTGCTGTGAATGGACACTATGATGGACTGTGTCTTTGCCCAGCTTTTCTCTTCTTCCTACGCTGCTTCATCCCTCCTGGATTGGTTTTTCCTGAATAGTGCTGTAAAGGCGAAGTTAAAATGGAGACCAGGCCTGAAAAATTCCTTTGCAAACAAAACCAACTAGGCCTTAAAAAAATAGCCTTAACTTTGCTAAAACTGCAAACATAGGTGACATGTGATTTGTGTCATTTCTGGTAAATGCTTATGTTAGATGTAACCGAAAACCTCAGCCAGTCATAAGCAGTCAACTGATAAGACATTTGTAACTAGGGATTTTGCTACAATGCACCTAAAAAAAGAGACAATTTTGTAATTTCAAACCAGTCAAATGACTTCTTTATTTTGCATCTGCATTTTCCCAATAAATACATGCCTGTGACATTTTATCATTGGAACTCTAAACCTCTTTGTGTCTGGTGTTCCCTAATTTATGAATTGCTTCTTACTCAAATTAATTCTTTAAATTGTTATTGTGCCTCAGATTTTTCTTTTACAGCAATCACTCAATAATCACATACACCCAAATCCCTGTCTCTAATTTTGCTTCTAGGGAAAATGAACTTGAAATTGCTGAACAAAGAACCTGGTCTTGGCCCTCATCAGCAGCATCTGATATAGCCAGCCACAGTCTCCTTCCTGAAATATTTTCCCCAGTTGGCTTCCAGGACACCAAACTCCTTGGTTTTCTTCTTACCTCGTTGGCATCTGCTTCTTGCTTTCTTTGTTAATTATTTTTCATCTCACGAAATATTACAATGTCTAGGACTGTTTCATTTAAAATACTCAGTACATTGTTGATCTCATTGTCTCCTCACTTTTAATACCATGTTTAGATAGATGACTCCTACATTTGTGTGTCTGACCACACAATCAAATGCCTACTGAATACCTCCAGTTACTGTCTAATAGGCACCTCAAACTTAACATGTTGAAAATCCAAATTATGATTTTGCCTCTAAAACCTGTTTTCCCTGTAGTCTTCTCCATCTGTCCTTCCACTTAGAGCAAAATATGAGTCCTCAATTTCTATCATATTCCATAACTAATTAGAAGATCCTTTTTGGCTAGGTCTTCAAATATATCCAGAATCCAATACCTCTTGCCACCTGTATCAATAACCAACCTTTCTAAGCCACCACCATCATCTCCCTCCTGGGATACTGCAACAGCCTTGAAACAAGTCTCCATACTTATGCCCTTTCCCAGGAGGGGTCTATTCTTAATAGTTACACCTGAGGAGTTCTCTTAAAAATTTCTGTGCTCAGAATATTTCAGTGGTTTTCCAGCTCACTCAGAGTTTGTGCAATTTCCTCCGCACGACTGTCATCTTAGCAAGGCCTTCTCTGGCCATCCTGTTTAGAACTCTAACCGCCTTTCCCACCTAGCTCTTCTTAGACTTCCCTGCTAATTTTTTCTTTTTAGCACTCATCACTGATATACTGTATTTTTTTACTCACAATTTGTTTATTATGTGTCTTTTATCATTAGAATATAATGTCTGACATGGCAGGGATTTTTGTGTTTTGTTTGTCATGTGTTTTGTTTCATTAGTTGTGTCCCCACCTTCTAGAATGGTGCCTGGCACACAGTTGGTGCTCACTAAATATCTGTTGAATGAATAGTACTCTTCTTTGACCTATTCTTTACATACTAGACATAGGGATTACATGTTTTCTTGTATAGTGATTCACAGTTCCCAGAGTACCTTTACATATTGCATTTGATTTTTACCATGAGGCATGTGGACAACTCAGATTTGTTTCCTGGTTTTAGTGATGTCAAAACTAGGCTGAAAAATGTTCAGTTATTTACTTAAACTCATAAAAATTACTTAGTGTTGCAGCCAGATCTAGAATTCTGGTCATCTGGACCTACTGTGACTTTTCTAGCATATCACTTTACCTTCTTAGAAAAGACAAATAAGATTATGAAAAAATAGGTACATCAAAGTTAAGGAAGATGAAGATTGTAATGGTTGTCACATTTGTGAGCAGTAATTTTACATAATTTCTGAAGATAGCCAAAAAGTTACATTTTCAGGCAAGTCCCTGACCACCAAATATAAAGTTTCATTTATTTGTTTTTATTTTGCTTGATTTTCTATTTTGCTTTGTTTTTACAGTGTTCTTTTTTCTGTTGATTCAGATAATCACTGACACCCTCTTTGCATGTCTGCATTGGGGTTGTAGGTTGGGTTTCTTTGAATTTCCAGAGAAGTTTTTCTTGACACATTATGTAATCCTCTCTTCCTGTCTTCCTTCCTTCCATTTCTTTGGTGCTTGAAGCATCCATATTTCAGGCACTGTACTGAATGCTACTACTCAAAGATGAATAAAATCTGCATCGTAAGCAATCTAAAGTTATTTATTAAAATAGAAATAAATTTCATTTTAATAAATAAATTATAGGCTTCTTAGGTCATAGGCATCTGTTCGACCTGTAAAAATGTTTAGGAATGGCAATTCTGAAGTTTTTCCCCCCAGATTTCCTCACTTGGCAGTTTAATACCATTCTAGTACTGATTGGAAATTCTCAATTCTGTAGGAGATTTAAACTGGCAAATGTGTTTATACTGGTTAATGAAGCACGAAGCAGTTATTTCCAGTATCTTTTAAGCAGGTGTTCCATAACTGCTGTTTATTTTTGCCATTTTTGAAAATGTTGAACTGTCCTAATTACATAAATATTTTGCACTCATCTTCCATGAGCTATTTTCAAAGACCAGAAAATGTTACAAATCAGAAAACTTATCCTGGGTGAAAATAAAACAGAAAGGCAGTTAAAGACAGCCAATTATTAGACATGTTTTTAAGAATTTTAGCAAATTTTCTCTAAATACATAACACATAGTGAGTGCTCACAGTAGAAAGATAAATACGAATAAACCATAATGTATATTAATGATTTGCTACCTGCAGTCCTATTTCTATATGCTTTTTGAGAAATGACTCATTTAAGCCTCAGAACCACCCTATGAGGTGGATATTATATTTTTTCTCCATTCATAGATGAGGGAACTGAGGCACAGGGAAGCTTTAGAAACCTGTCCAAGGTCCACACCTAAATGGTGGAACTAGAGATTGAACCCAGGTAACCTGGTACAAGAGCTCAAGTAGAATTTTTTTGAATAAGGAAATAAAAATAAGTCATTGACTTGTTTCCTGGTAGACAATAAAAATGACAAAGTAGCATATAGGTTTTGATAAATATTTATTTTTCCTTGTGTGAGCTTCATAATTGCAGTCCCTAGTTTGTTTCTGCCTTTATTACCTATTTGTAAAGGGCCAGGCATTGTGCCACTATCACTATGAAATAATGATGAATATGATGTAGGCCTTGCCAAGAAGCTCTCACATTCTTCCAAAGAAAACAGAAATATCAATAAATAATAACAGTACCCTTTCAAAGGAAGAACAATGCAGGAATTATAAGTATCAGTGTGAGTTGGTCAGTTTTGCTTTCGGCTGAAACAGTCTAGCTCTCCATGTGGAAGATGGGTCTAACAGAAGAGGGGAGACCAGGACTCTGGGACTGGGGCAGAAGGTTGGAAGACAGATGCTGAAGACCAGGGGAAGTGGGTATGTAGGAGAGAGGATAAGCTTGAATGTATTTAGGAGGTAAAATAAATATGACCTGGCAGTTGACTTTATGTGTGTATTTACGTTTTTATAGGGTAAATTGAGGGAAATAATGAATTCAGTTTTGGTTCTTTTGAGTTCATTGTGCCTGTGGTTCATCTTGTTTAGTTACAAAAGTTGTAGCTCAGTAAAGGGTCAAGGATGGAGATGAGGAATTTTGAAGCATCAAGATCTGTATGTATATCATATTTATGGATAGGAAGACTTTTTACATTGTGTAATGTTGAATATACTAGTTATCCTGATTTGAGCATCACATACTGCACACAGGTATTTGATACTCAGTGCTGTACCCCACAGATATGTACAGTCAGCTATGTTTCAATTAAAAAAAAGCCTGTGTATAGAGTTACCCAGGAAGAGTGTATAGAATGGGAAGAGAGTGGAGGTTAGACCTTTGGGATTAGAGCAGGAATTAGGGTGAGGGAAGTGAGGCACTAGCCTCAGGTTCAAAACGTATGGGGTTACCAAAAGACTCAATAATCAAGATGAATTATAAAAAAATAAAATAACATATGCTTATGGGAGTGTACCTTTTTCCTTTTGCCTCAGGCTCTGATGTGGCTCAGCATGTCACTGAACATAGAACGCAAAGGACAGGCAGAGATGAGAATTTAGAAGCACTGTGACAGATGAGGTGAGACCTACAGAGCGTAGGGGGAGAGAGGTGCTACAAGGAAGGAGAGGTCAATGTGTTTTTCTTCTAAGATACAATGGCTTGTGTTCCAAATGTGGTTAATTTTTCTACTATTGGAAATAATCCTTAAGGTTTTCATTGTCTTCTGGGTCCATTTTTCCTTCTCAAGGTTACATGACTTAAGGGATGAAATCCACTTAGTTAATAAAGTTACCACTTAATCTCATTTACTCTTGTTTGGATAGCCAGCTACATGGCCCTATTAAATTTGATAGAGAATGCAGGTCCCAATATTGGAATACCAGATTTACAATTTGGATTCCTATTTTGAAGCTCCAAAATTAAATGCACTTTTGACCAGATTCATAGGAGGAAAGAAAGCCCTGTTTACACTATATTTTAAAACAATTTCTCAAGCTTGAACTTGCTTTCTTGATTGCTGACAAAAGCTTTCCTCTAAAAATAGACTCAACTCCTGACAGGATTTCTAAAATAATAATAATAAAATAACCAAAGCCAAGGTTCTTTGCAACTTAATGCCTTCTTCAATAGGTGAAAAATGCAGTGTTCCTGTAGAGAATACAGATATTTGACTAGAAGCTCAGGCGTGCAGGTAGTTTAACCTCTTCTACTTTCTTCTAACTGAACTCTATTTTGAGTAACTCTGAGTGGAAACTTTGTCTCTGTCACTTGTAGGATTCTTTTTTTCCTGCTTGTCTCACACTGTCCCTTATTTCTCTAGACTGGTATCTGAGTTTCAGGGTAGTTGCTGGTAAGTGTGGTAGGTGAGGCGAGCCCTGCTGATTCTTCCTGCCGTCTTTTCATCATGGGGGCTCTGGAGTCATTCTTCATTCCCATTCACTAGATACTTTCCTGTCCCTCACCTCTCTACTACTTTGAGGCCACCCTTGAACACATGACAGTCATTCTGATGTTTTCTCAACAGGGGAGCTCAGGAAACTTCATGGTTCAATCATCTCTCCCAGGGCTTCATCTGGCTAGTGAGTCACAGATTCCCATTCCTGTGATTTCCACGTACCTGGCTGCCTGAGGATCAGGGTACTGATCCTGTTTCTCTAGGATCTAACACTGTCTCTGGGCCTTTCCCTTCCCTTTGGTCTTCATCTTGTCTCTCCACTCCTAAAATATGTATACAGTCTAGTTGGGAAGGACAGGGTTGGGGGGAAAATTGCTTTCAACTCCTCACACATTTCCTCCTAAATCCACTGTCAGTCATCATGTCCTTTCAGTTTCCCTGAAAATTTGACTTCTGAAATCCTATGTCTGGCAGAAACACTTTTTCCTTCAAGAAAAGAAAACCCACTGGACTTGTCTAATTGGTATAAATTTCTAGAAGGAATGGAAAGGGGTTATAGCAAAACTACCACCCCATAAAGTCTGATTTTGAATTTAGATTTAACAGGATTGATGATTTTCTCCTGTCTTCTGTCCAGCAAGTTCTCAAACAAGGGCTGGTGGGGTGGGAGAGATTATAGAAAGGAGGGTGAGTGCAGGCAAGGCTGTAGGAACCCCATGTTGGGAAATTGGGATGGTACTTGCACAACCTGAGTGCGAGTGCCAGCTTAAATTTTGTGCCTTAGGTGCTTCACTTACTTCGCCAAATTACTGGCCCTGAGAATTGTTGCCAACCAAGGGGCTTCCACTATCCTGAAGGTACCTGCCAGCCTTAGGACCTGGGAATGTCCCTGTGGTTATTTAAAGTTGGGTAGCAACTGTCAGACCTCAGTAAGGACCCAGATGGATTTGGATGGCATGGGAGGCCCTAGAACTACTTGCTGGCTAATAGCATGGGCTACCCTGCTCATTACATTAACTTCCCAGTAACATTACTACACAATATGAATTATTGAATTTTTTGTATCCATTGATTTGGTACAGTTTTACCTTTTACATTTAAAAAAGTATTATCCTGTTGCATTTGTTGAGAACATTGTAACAGATTAGAAAAATAAAAGGTTTTTTTTTTTTTTTTTCGTGACCGGCAACGGATCGCAACCCTCAGTGTTGCTCCGCACCTTGCTCAGCCAGTGAGCGGCTGGTCTGTATGTGGGATCCGAACCCTCGGCGGGAGCGCCGCTGCGCTCCCAAGCGGCGCACTGTAGCAGTGTGCCACCAGGCCGGCCCCCCAAAAGTTTGTTTTGAAATAAGAATATTTTAAGTTGTCATTACTGGAAATCTCTTATTTCTAACAATTGTTAAAAGTTATTACTATATAAATTTAGTGATTAATTTTGTGTGTGTATGTTAGGGTAGAAATTAATTGGAGAAACTATTTGACACTTTAAAGAGAATACAAGTTTACAATTTCAGCAAAGGGAAGAAATTACATAGGGACACATATACTGTGAAATGTAACTATCAAGAAATCCTGCTGTCAGAATATAAAACTTTTAGTAGAACAGGGATACTGATATGGATTGAACTGTGTCCTCCAAGTTTTATGTATTAGAAGGTTAATCCCCTTTGTGTCTGTTAAGAGGGTGGGAAATCCTACTATGGTAATTGAAAGGTGGAGCTTTGAAGAGGTGATCAGATTCTGAGGACCATGCCCTGATGAATGGATTAATAATGGTAGTCATGGGGTGGTTCTGAGGGCTTTACAAAAAGAGCACACGAGAGTCTCTCTCTCTCTCTCTCTCTCTTTGCTTCTGCCATCTTGTAATGTGATACCCCATGTCTCTGAAGCCACCACCAAGGAGGACCCTTACCAGATGTGTTCCCTGGATTTTGGGCTTCCCAGCGTCTGAAATTGTAAGCAGTAAATTTTGTTTTCTTATAAATTACCTAGTTACAGGTATTTATGTTATAAGCAACAGGAATGGACTAATACGGATACTGAGTCTAAAACCTGGCCTTGTGGTCATTTAGACATATGTATTGTTTTGTTTTTGTCTTTTTTCGTGACCGGCAACGGAATCGCGACCCTCGGTGTCGCGCCTGCACCACGCTCAACCAGTGAGCTGACCGGTCTGTATATGGGATCCGAACCCTTGGCAGGAGCACCACCACACTCCCAAGTGCCGCACTCTACCGAGTGCGCCACCGGGCCGGCCCCATTTAGACATATGTAGACTGTCATTTTGAAGTTGAGGTGTGATCTTACATTGTGTAAATTCTGACACATAAGTAGTATTTAGTTTAAAATATTAACAAACTGCTCATGGGAAGGCATTTTTGGTAGCAGTTTTAAAATCTAGTTATAGATTTTAAAAGGAGAACTTTGGGCAATCTCAAATTATGCCTCTCTTGCTAATTACATTTACTGCCATAGTTTCAATGATCATCTCTATGCTTATTGACAGCTATATCCATATCTCTATCCAAAATCCCATCTGTATCAAGACGACTGTTAAGATAGTTTCACCTGGATGTTATATTTTTCTCTCAATATTACTATGTCTAAAAGTAAATTATTTAAGCTTACTTCTACCTCGTTTTGCTTCCAGTTATGTTGGTAGCACCGATAATCACTCTGTCAACAGGCAAGAAACCTTGGAGACATTCTTGACCCTAAAAATTCTATTGTCAACACCCACCATATTATAACTAAAATAGAGTAAAGGAAGACTGCAATTTAAATATATCAGATACATTCATTTAATATTTTTGTATCATCTGATTTTCATTTCTACATGGAACCATTAATCAGTACAGCATTGTGGAACTTGCCATATTTACCACATTCATCAATTCTAAGATGCATATTTTAGCACAGTTTAACATCTCTGGAATTAAGATTCATCTTACAGTTGTTGTGATAAAAAAGCATTGTAACCATTTCAGTAGTAGCTTCTTTTTGTTTTTAGTGGTGTAAAACTGGTATCTTACAATCTGTTGTCTTTGGTTCTATGAAATAAAACATATATAGAGAGAGAATAGAAAATACTTTGATTAAAGTAAGTAGTCTTCAATTTTTATGATGTTATGGGTAGATATTGTGGTTTTTCATAGCACTGGAAATACATGAAAAGGCAACCTATTGAAAATAAAGATGTATGTATGGACAATTGTCATAGTAACTGCAAGATTGCAATTCAACTTACATTAGGATAATTCTCTTTTGCTATTTTCAGAATAAAAAGGAATTCTTCTGAGAGTCTAAATCACATCATTTTTAAGGGTTCTCATATATATTATTTTCCTTTCCCCAAATTAATTTAACTCAAAATTGATAGACATTTGAATAGAGAGATGAATTTGCCTATGGCATCTTGATTTGAGAAAAACCCTACATGCACCCACTACTGCAAATAAATTATGTAAACATAAGTGGCATAAATGCTCATGATCTATAAAATACTTGTATTTCTCCCTTCTTATGAATTTATGACATACTTATTGTAAACAAAGCATTTTTGAGAATCTGATAAAAAATGCCTCGTTTAGATAACGTCTCATAATTCAGCTTCTCATATATTCTTTTCATCTCTATCCTGAGAAGTAAATACATTTCACTTACTTTTTCTTTTTTTTTTTTTTGTCTTTTTCCGTGTCCGGCAACGGATCGCAACCCTCAGTGTCGCCCCAGCACCGGACTGGGACCGGCAACGGGACCGCAACCCTCGGTGTTGCTCCCGCGCCTCGCTCAGCCAGTGAGCGGGAACCGGTCTGTACGTGGGATCTGAACCCTCGGGCGGGAGCGCCGCCGTGCTTCCCAAGCGGCGCACTATCCAGTGCGCCACCGGGCCGGCCCTCACTTACTTTTTCTGAAGTTCTAAGATTTAGGGACTGCATCTAAGGCGGGATTCCATTGTGTGACTCTGTGTGACACAATGTGACACTATGTGACGGTATCTCAAATAATAATGGTGTTAAAGATGACAGTGAAGACAACAGGGTGACAGATGCTGAGCTAAGCTCTTCGTAATGATAACTAAATTAATTAACAACTCTATGGAGCAATTACTATTTCATGCATTTACTCCTTATACTCCCTTCCCTGCTTTACATAGAACATCTAACATCCTGATTTCCATATTTCAATTGTTTACTTTGTCTTTATCTTCCCATAAGTATGTAAGGTCTATGAGGACCTGTTTCGTTTACAGCTCTATCCTCAGTACCTGAAATAGTGACAAACATGTAGCAAGTGCTCAGTAAATAATTGATTGAATGGAATATTTATTGAGTTCTTGGTATATGTCAGATACTGTTTTTGGTGCTGAGAATACTACTGTGTACAGGTAGTCTTTGCTCTTATGGAACTTACATTCTGGTGGATGAGAATGATTATTTTCATTTCACCAATTATTATGATTGTTATCCTCTTTTTATTCATGGGAAATATGAAGCTTAGAGAAGATAAGAGAGTTGCTTAGTGTCACATGTTTTATAAGTGATAGAGCTAGTACTGCTAACTCTACAGATACTCTCTACACATATATAAAAATTTATCTTTTTTTGAAAATATTTTTTTTTGTAATAAGTCTCATCTCCTAACATACAGCTGGATTTCTTTAAGAGTACAAAGTATACCCTGAAATAGCAATTAAAATATAAAGTCATTAATTGGTTTCCATTGTCCATATATCAAGTGTGAACTGTAAAGAGCATCTCCTGAATATTTTGGGGGGTGATTCGGTTGCTGAAGATAAGTTACTTTCCACAGCAATTAGCCCTCTTAAAGAATTAATTTATTGCATCACACTTATTGATATTTTTTGTGACACCATTACAGATTAATTATTCCACCTTATTTTAAGACTGAACATAGTATAAATATTTACTTGAATCTGAATTGTACTAATTTATTACCATAAAATATTAATAGAAGATCTAGTATGTGCCAACCCCTGTGATACATGATGGAGAAAGGGACAAAAACTGTTGCTGCCCCAACAACTTGCAGTTATTCACACAGGCATTAAACTCATATTCATAGCCAAGTTTTGTTAGTACAGTCTGCCTTGGGAGTTAGTTATAGCTGAAGTACATAAACCAGCCTCAGAACTCAAGGTTGGCCTCCCTGAGGCCGAAAATAAAGATGAAAATAAAGATGAAGGAAGTGTATGGTTAAGGCAGTCATTGGAATCCTGCCTATGAAGCCACTTGTATTGCTAGGGCTAGGGCTCACACCCTTCACACCTGTTGTACAGACTGGGTCACAAACCTCTCACATCCCAAGCTGGGTCACCAGACCGCTCACATACAGGTCCATGAGCTAGGTAATTGGGAAAGATCCTGGGAGCTGTTGGCAGATGACATGAGCTCAGTCCTCTGCTTCCTCAGCAGCAGCAGCAGCAGCAATGGCATTGTGGAGGGTCCTGGGGGCCCTGGCAGCAACAGCTTGCAGCACCATCCTCCAGCAGTAGTGACCTCCTTGTGACTCCCAACCCGCAAGCATCCCAGGGGCGGGGGGGGGGGGCACTGTGGATCAGAGCCACTCGCCCTTTATACTTAAGTCTGATAATCCAGGACACCTGGGTGCGAGTCAGACAACCCAGGAACACCTGGGTGCACGTAATGTAATGTACAATTACATTAGACAATAACCAAGGAGCACCTGGGCGCACGTGAATATTTATATCAAATGCTCGGCAAGACTCCAAACCCCGAGGGACTCTGACCATTTATCTTCACTTTCCCTAAATGAAAGAAAGGAAAAAAAGAGGGATCCTACCAGAGTGGAGAATGTATATCAGAAAGACCTAAGATGAGGGATCATATTGAACGTAAGATACTAAAACAGTTTCAGTACTCTGCATGACTGAAGTTGTAGACTATGATGGAAAATACCCAGAGATGAGGCTGAGCAGGTCAGCAAGGAGTAGTGCTATCAATGACGATGATCAATAATTACATCCACTGAAAAATCCTGTAGTCTAGTTATTTCATTAAGAGAAGAAATTATCTCATTAAGAAGGCACACTTTTTGCTACATGCTACAAAGAGTTCTGCCATATATTACGTTCTTTTTCTGAAAGTATGTGTCTTCTTGGTACTTCATTCCACACATTGAATAGTATTGTCAGAGATTTATTTTCCAGGCAGAAATATGTAATAAAGTGGTAATTGACTAAAAAGAAGTGTTAACTCTTGATATCCTGAGGCTGTTACTAAAATGCTTTGCTTTAATTATTTATTTCACACTGATTGCAATATTCTCTACGTCTGTGTGACACACAAATTAAACTCGTTTGTAATTGTCAGCCATCAGCTCTGTTACTTTTATTTTGTTCTTCTCTAGTTTGAAATTTTGATAATGATTAAGTGGTTGCTCTTTTTAAAAAAAAAAACCAACTTTATTGTTGATTAGAATGGAGTGTAGTTATCTAGTCAGGGTTTATATTGAAATGGGAAAAACTTACCCCTAAGTAAGCTGTATTTCAGGTAGCTTTATTTGCAAAAGGAAGAAAACTTTCCCTTTACTCCGGGAAGATAGTGGAACCAAAGAAGATGAACTGTCAGCAGAGTGGTTGGTTAAGAGTGTAAGCTTTAGAGATAAACTGCTTGGGTTCAGTTCTCGGTTTTGCTATTTACTTACTGTAATGTCAAAAGATAAAATTACAACAAATTTAGTTATAGATCTAATTGGCTTTTACTTGTGAATCTTGAATCTGGCGTGGTTTCCATTCTACAGAAAAGAATGCAAACTCCCACTGAGCAATAACAGAACAGTGGGTTTTGTAAAATGAGAACAAGGAAACAGGACAATAGGAAAAGAAAAAAAAAAGCTGATTGGTTAACATCAGGTTACTTCGGGTTCCTTTTTTTTTTTTGTAAGGGTTAAAGCAGAAGGGATTTCCTCATTCCTCTGCCTCTGGTAGATGGGAATCTCCTGTTTTCAGAAAAAAGGGATCTGTTTTGGGATCTATCTGCTTCCTTAAAGTTTCAGTTTGATTTTGAGGCAGTTAGCACTGGTGACTCCATTTTGGTTTGGTCTGGTCTGTTGGGGCTTAGTGTAGGAGCTCAGTCAAAAACAAAGGCCTCCCATAATTTTGTTTAACACTGATCTTGAGTAAATTCCTCAATCAATTTCTGCCTTCTTTTCCTCATCTGTAAATGAATATAATAATAGCATCTACTGACAGATTAAATGAATCATTGTCGTACTATCCTTAAACAGTGCCTGACATATATATGGCCCGCTATTAGTGTAAAGCCTTATCATTATCAGTATTGATGGGTTAGGTGCTCCCAGGTCTGGTTCGGTTATTACATATGACTGTGGATACAGAAAAACAGTGACTAAACATGGAAAGAATGTGGAGGGGTGATGAACAGGAAGATACTAAGGATAGTAATGAAAGTAGAGCATTTCTTGTATTGCACAGAAATTTCCTGGTAGCAGATTGTGTGTGTGTGTGTGTGTGTGTGTGTGTGTGTGTGTGTGTGTGTGTGTGTGTGTGAGAGAGAGAGATGGAGACAGAGATACAGAGATACCAAGATGGACAGAGACAGACAGTGAGAAAGCCACCAGATTTTTCCGGCACTGCCTCATGCACATAAAGTTGTAATGTATTCATTCCTTGTGATTTTTTTTTTTACTATGCTTCTGCCTGCTCCACAAAGCCTCAGTGGGCCCTAGTCCTGGCCCGTTTTCTTGATAGGCTAGAGCTCTGAATTGTCACAGGGAATTCCACCCTGGCTGATCTCTCCTGTGTGAGTGCCTGCAGAAGTACTAAGTGCTAAACTGAAATATGCTCTCTCTGCTAGAATGGCCCAAGAGTGATATATTTATTCTCAGTGTCTGACAAGGAAACTTCCCTTGGAAGAAGTTGTTCATATAGACTACATGTTAGTCCAAGAATATTGAGAAGGGATCCAAAAGATCTGGTACCAAATTGATTTGATTTGTTTACACAGAAATTCTTTGCATAATCATAAATATTAAAGTGGAATTGCAAGATGTATTGTAGGTCAATAAGTACTATATAATAAAGCAGATGTGTGTTAAGACTATGTCTATAAAAACAGAGTATGTATATTTTAAAAGATATTAATGAAGCATATTACAGTATTTGCAAATAAGAAATATCTTTGCATATGGGAAAATAGAGTGCTCTGAACAAAAGAAATCAGCTAAATTGTCTTTAGAGACTAATGGTATAGTTTACCTTTGCAAAACATTTATTTGGTGCTCATAGAAAATAAATATGTGAGTTTTGCTGTTTTCCTGAATGGGCATACAATGGCAGCTGTCTTTCTAATCGCTCCCCTATTCACATAGTAATCGTGGAACCCACGTAGAATGCTAGATGCCTGAATAGGTAGACAATGGCAGCAGCGTTTTTAATCACAGTCCTATTCAAGCACTAATCGGAGTGATGATTAAGGGACATTAGAGGGAGCACTTTGACATCTGATCCTTTGAACTGACGTCTGTGCAGGCTGCACTTCACAGAGCTTACTTGGCCAGACTGATTTCCTTAAATAAAGTGCTGTGATTTCCAGTGTAGGAAATATTACATTAGAGCCTATTGAAATGATTAGGAATTGAGGAGCTTTTCTTTTAGTGGAGATGTGGTGTATGCTGTGTACTCACAAAACTGAGAACATTAATATTGCATGCACTGCTCTGAGTATCACGGACCATAGAGAAATAGCATGAAAAAGATCTTTCTGCAGTCATGCACTTACAATTGAATATGAACAAAAACGTGGAACTCTGCCTTCCTAGTCCTTCATTATTGAGGTTTATGAATTTTGAAATATTTGGATTTTCATATAACTGAATCAAGATCAGCACATCCTAACTGCATTGCATGTTTGTTTTTTTTTTTTTTAACCAGGGTATTTTTTGTGTTACCTGTCTTGAATTGCTTTAATTTAAAAACAAAAAACAAAAACATTTCATACCTTATGTGCATGGCCATATGCTTTGACTCAATAATCTTTAGTCAGAGTAAAATTTTCTTTTTTCTCTCAGAATTTCTAGTATCTGTTTAGATTTTGCTAACCTCTTCCCCAAAACATTTCATGTGATTGATCCTAAAAACATAAATATCTATTCAACATTTGCAGATTGAATCAGTGGTTTAAATATCAATATTAATATTTGAAGATGTAACTCCAAATATCAATAACTATACATGCTATATATATGTAATGTATATAGGAGAGGAAAAAACTTTTTCTCTAACCTCTTATATTCTCTGGCTGGGGCATTTGAGTTAAACTGATAAAAGACAGATTAGCAAGAGAAAAGGCATACACATTTTGATGTTAATGTTTTAATTTTTGTAAACATGGAAGCCTTCATATAAAAAAATAAAGACTCAGAGAAGCAGTTAGACCCAGGGGCTTATATACTATTTTAACAAAGGTCGATAAATTGTGGAGAAGTGACAAGAGAAAGGAAAAGAAGTTTGGGTTTCTAGGGGTGATAAATTATGAGAAGGTAAGTATGTACAGGTTACTGGGGGTCAGGCTCATTAGTTCAGTTGGTTAGAGTGTTGTACTGATAACACCAAGATCCAGGTGTTATCAGTATTTAACAGATAGCCATTAAAAAAAAAGGCTATGGGGGATATAGGGTCATTTTAGTAAGGTTTGTTTATGCAGATCCATCTCGGTGCCAATTTTCTGTCATCAGTTACAAGTGTTGTTCCTGGTATGGAAAAGGGGAGAGGAATACCTTCACAAAAGGAAATTTTTGTCTGCTTTTAGGTGTGTGGGGGGAGCAAAGAGCTCTTTCTGTGTTTGCTGCTTCTTAATTGCCTTTAGCTTGAAATAGTCCTGTGCCAAGCTGGCGTATTCTGGGGTGGCATGTACTGATCCCGTCATGTACCACATCTCAGGATTGAGTTTTGTTTATTTATTATGTTCCTTAGTTTCAGGATTCTTTTCCACTGGACACAAATATTTATAACAAATTCTGGGATAAGTATGACTGATGTATACTTTTGAGGGTATCTGCACCTCAGATCCACAGGTTTATAGATGTGCGCCCATGAAGCTTTCTTCTTACCACCTGACTCTGGCTCTGATTCTGGCTACTTGAATCTGATTGAGGAAACTAATGCAAGCTGGGAAAATCAGATTCTCTCCCAGAAATCTGGGACAAGAGATTCTCTTTTGTTTTGGGCTGTTTGAACAGTAAAAAAAATGAAAGCTTGATGCTGAGACATGGTGATTTTTCACCTGCCATGTATATTGAAAAGAAGAAAAAGCCAGACTAAAGAGAGAGCATATAGAGGCAGATGTAGATGAAGAAGCTGCCTGGGTTTCTCGTGGCATTTTATGGGAAGAGTTTGGAAACTTTGTGTTTTGCGAGATATTGTGTATCTGAATATATTCTCCTTTTATTGGTTTAAATTATCTACAGCAGGTTTCAGATATAGACAACCAAAAAATCCTAAGGAGCACAGTGGTATATATCAAATTCTAATGACTTAGTAAAAAGTGCTTTATTTTTAGGGCATGTGTTTAAATTACAATAAGGTATGTCAGGCAGTAGTATGGTGTAATGTAATCGGCCCGTGCTCAGAGACAGACTGTCTTAGCTTAAATCATGTCTCTCTCACTTGACCTTGGATATGATTCTTCACCTCTACCAGCTACCTTCAGTTTCCTTCACTGTAAAATGGAAATATTGATAACTATAGCCATCGAATGAAATTATTTTTAGGTAAAGTGGACTAGTGAATTTTAAAAGGGTACAGTATAAGGTTTAGCACATGGCAACTTACCACTAAATGGTACTTTTTATTATTTTATCTTTTTTTTTGAATTGTTAAATTGACACATTGTAATTGTACATATTTATGGGGTATAGTTCGACGTTTTGATACATATAATGTGTTGTATAATGATCAAATCAGCATAGTTAGTATATTAACAACCTCATGCCTTTATTGTTTCTTTATTATTTCATTTTTACACAAATATGGGGAATGACTCATGTTTTAGATGATAAAGCATTTATTTGGGATTTATTTGAAGAATATCACATCTTTTAATAATAAATTATAGATATTAGGAACTGGGTAAAGATAGTAAAAACTGGGAGATTTATTTCTAAAAGCAATGGAAGAAACAATTTGGAAAGAAGGGTGGTAAGGGAAATGTCTAGAAAAGAAGACTGGGTTCAGATTGTGAAAAAAATTATAAAAACTTTAGGGATTTTGTATATTTTTCTTAGGACATAAACTATTTCATGATTTTGCCTAGGATACTGTCATCATAGAACTACTAGAGTTATTTTGAACACTCCTTATTTATATAATATAATAACATTATTCTTTTTTGCTACATTCATCTTGTACCTTCTTGGATAATAGCTCACTGTATATTTTTTCCAGCACTGAAATATGGTTTTCTTTGTAATGAATGTCATTGTAGTACCTTGGTTTTAATCTTTTCAATAAGTTCTAGAACACTGCATAATGGTGGACATTCTATAAATATTTGTTAAATACATAATTGCATAATTATAGAACAATGACCTCTTCCAGGAGAAATTAGAATAGTTTCCTTGAGGAGAAAATGGGGTAATATGTGTCTTGAAGATGAAACAGGATTTCCAAGGCCGACAGAGTAGAGGAGGGAAGAGTAAAGAAGCATGTGTGTAGCCTCATGATTTGTGTTCTTACACAGAAGAATATGCGTAGTCTCATGGATTTATAAAACTGTGCCATATTTTAACTAACTACATGTAGTACGGTATTACTAGAATAGACAGGATAGTAAAGACCAGATCATGAGCACCTTTCAGTGTACGTTACTAACCGCCCTTTTAAAAGAAGAGATTGAACAACACTTATTTAATTTTTGCAGTAATTCAATGATGTGTAAGTACCAGAGTTATCCCTCTTTTAAAGGTGAGGAAACAGAAGATTAGAGTTGTTTAATTTTTTTTTGTCCATGTCACGTAGCTCGTAAGTGAAATATTAACATCTGGAGATGAAATTGGATATCTGCATGTCCTAGCACACTTGAGAATATATAAAAATATATTTATGTATTTACAAGAGGAAATGAAATGTTTGAGATATTTTTGTACTAAACTGAAACAAGGCAGAAACAGTTGCTGTGCTACCCATTTGTTATTATAATTGATGTTTTCATTACCAAGATAGAATCAGGCAAGTTTTTCTAGGTTTGCCCAAAATTCAGAATAATTTTTTCCAAAGAAACTTTATTTTAAGCAGTATCAGCTTGACATGTCCAACAGAAAATAGTTTCTAAGTTTATGTTAAAAGAAATAACTATGTTAATGGATCTTGGAGTAGGTCTCAAAGCAATAATGTTACAGCATAGGTAATAACTTAAAGAGAAATAAGATATTATTAATTAAAAAATAGAAGCAAAGTAAGAAAAAGATTTTAATAGCATGAGTCAACATCTAGAAAGCTATATGTGAAAGACCATAAAATTCAATAATGTTGAAAAATAATGCTGAAATGCTGAAAACAATAATGTTGATGAGAGATTTTTTTTTTTTTGTACTGAGACTTGTGTCATATGTGAGTCTTCCATTGGACCTTTAGTTCTGTCATTCCATTTGTTAACACAGTGTTGGCATCAGAATAGTACCTAGACAGAACCGCTGCTCTAAGAAATCCTTTGAATGCTATCATAAATGTAATATCAAGATAGTAATTCCAGTTTGCATTTATAGAATGTCTTCCTTCAAGGAACTCAAAACACTTGACATTCATCTCATCACCTTGGTGAAGTATTTCAATGGTAGGTATTATTGTTCTGTCATTTTCCTCAGGAGCAAATGTATAAAAAGCTTGTAAATGGCAATTTTATCTATTTAATTTTTTGGCCAGAAATATTGGATCCTTCATTTTTCATTTTCTGTCACATACTGTGTCAACTCTATTAATAAACTAGTTCTACCTTCAGAATAAATGTAGAAGAAGACAACATCTCACCTTCTGCTCTTCAAGGGAGCCTCATTTACATCATGATCTGTGTGAGTGGTTTCTTTCAGAGTGTGGTGCAGAACCTGCACAACCATATGTGGCCTTGCTGGCTGCCACCCTTGCTGGGATATTTGTTTGGCTTAGGTAAGAGTACAAATAGAGGCCCACATATCATATGTCTAAATATTTAAAAGCTATCAAGCAAAAGAAAAAAGTGTTAATTAATGTTCTGTCCTCCTATTTTAACAAATTTGTACTCACAGTAACAAAATTGAGAAATATGGTTTTTATACATTTTATTCTGTTGATGGGCTAGTGGTTGTTGAATAAATACTAAGATAAATACTACATACTTTATAAATTATTGTATTTTTAGATTATGAAGTTTATTTTTCATTTTGTTTCTATACTTTATATATTTAAATCTAATATTGCATGACTAGCATCTTTTCATAATTCTAAATAGATTTTGCAGTACAATTTTTAAAGTCACGTTATATTACACTGTATTCACATGCTATTGTTAATTATAGGCACTACGTTATACAGTAGTACTCTGAAACTTACTCATCTCATATTAGTGTAACAGTACATGCAATACTTCCCACATCTCCCTCACCCCATTCCCCCATCTATTGTCTATTTCTGTACCTTTGACTACTTTAGATGCCTCATATAAGAGGAATCACCCAATATGTGTCCTTCTATGACTGATAAATTTCATTTGACTTATTTCACAATGTCTTTCAGGTCTGTGCATGTTGCAAATAACAGAATTTCCTTCTTTTTTAAGCCTAAATAATACTTCATCATATGTACATACTACAACTTCTTTATCCATCTATCCATCAATGGATGTTTAAGTTGTTTTCTTATCTTGATTACTGTGAATAATGCTGTAGTGAACATGGGAGTGCATATGTTTCCTCTACATACTGATTTCATATTCTTTGGATATATACCCAGTAATGGGATTGTTTGATCATATGGTAGTTCTGTTTTTAATTTTTGAGGAACCTTCACACTGTTTTCCACAATGGCCACACTAATTTACATTCCTACCAATAGTGTATGAGGGTTGCCTTTTCTCCACATCCTTGCCAATGCTTGTTATTGTTCATCTTTTTTATAGTAGCCTTTCTAACAGTTAGAAAGTTGTGGAGTGATATCTCATTGAAGTTCTAATTTGCATTTCCCTAATGGTAAGTGACGTTGAACATTTTTTCATATACTTGTTGGCCTTATGCATGTCTTCTTTAGAGGAATGTCTATTTAGGTCCTTTGCCCATTTTTTAATTGGGTTACTTGTTTACTTACTATTGAGTTGTTTGAACCTTATTTATTTTGTTTTTTGTTTGTTTCTTTTGTTTTTTTGGCTGGCAGATGTGGGGTTACTAACCCTTGACCTTGGTGTTATAACACTGTGTTCTAACCACCTCATATATTTTGGATATCAGTCCCTTATCAGATGTGGTTTGCAAATACATTCTTCCATTTTGTAGGTTGTCTCTTAACTGTTGATTGTTTCCTTGGCTGTGCAAAAGTTCTTACTTTGATGTAATCGCATTTGTCTAGTTTTTGCTTTCGTTGCCTTTGCTTTTGGGGTCATATTCAAAAAATTATTTCCCAGACCAGTGTCATGGAGCTTTCCCCCTATGTTTTATTCTAGTAGTTTTACAGTTTCAGTTCTTAAATTTAAGTCTTTAATCCTTTTTGAGTTGATTTTTATGTATGGTGTGAGATAAGGGTCTAATTTCATTCTTCTACATGTGGATATCCAGTTTTCCCAGCAGCATTTATTGAGAAGACTGTCCTTTTCCCATTGTGTGTTTTCTTGGCATCTTTGTGATAACCAATTGACTGTAAATGTGTGGATTTATTTCTGGGCTCTCTATCCTCTTCCATTAGTCTCTACTTGCATGATTTTATGCCAGTACCATGCTGTTTTGATTACTATAGCTTTGTAGTATATTTTGACCTTAGGAAGTATGATGACTCTAGCTTTGTTCTTTTTGCTCAGAATTGCTCTAGCTATTTGGGGTCTTTTGTAGTTCCATACAGATTTTTGGATTTTTTTCTAATTCTGTGAAAAATGCCATTGTAATTTTGATAGAGATTGCATTGAATTCATAGATTGCTTTGGGTTGTTTGGACATTTTAGCAATACTAATTCTTCTAATCCGTAAATACAGGAATCTTTTCATTTATTTGTGTCTTCATCGGTTCCCTTCATTAATGTTTTACAGTTTTCCTTTTAGAGATCTTTCACCTCCTTTGTTAAATTTATTCCTAAGTATTTTATTCTCTTTTGTTGCTGCTGTAAATGGGATTGTTTTCTTGATTTCTTTTTTGGATAGTTTGTTGTTAGTATACAGAAACATTACTGGTTTTGTGTGTTGATTTTGTATTATGCAACTTTACTGAATTTGTTTATTAGTTCTAACAGTTTTTTGGTGGGGTTTTGTATATAAGATCATGTCATCTGCAAACAGAAATAATTTAACTTCTTTTTCAATTTGAATGCCTTTTATTTCTTTCTCATGCCTAATTGCTCTGGCAAGGACTTCCAGTACTATGTTGAGTAGAAGTAGTGAGAGTGTGTATCCTTGTTTTGTTCCTGAGTGTAGAGGAAAAACTTTAGTTTTTTTACTACTGTATATGATATTAGCTGTGGGCTTGCAATATATGGCCTTTATTGTGTTGAGGTACATTCTTTTGAGACCTATTTTTTTTGAAGTTTTTATGATGAAAAGATTTTGAATTTTGTCAAATGCTTCCTCTGCATCTATTGAGTTGATCATATGATTTTTGTCCTTCATTCTGTTAATGTGGGATGCATCACATTTATTGATTTGTGTTTGTTAAACCATCCTTGAATCCCAGAAAAAAATCCCACTCGATCATGTTGAATGATGCTTTTAATATGTTGTTGAACTTGGTTTGCTAGTATTTTGTTGAATAGTTAAGCATTTTTTTTTTTTACCTAAAGCTTTTGCAACTCAAATCTTTCCTTCATTTCAAAGGAGTTTTTAATCTCATCTGTCAGCAGTGACATAGCCCACAATAATTCATATTATCCTCACATTTTTAAGGACGTAGGACGGAAGATGTAGAGAAATGTTCAATGTGGCCCGAATGATTGATAATGAGAATGGAGGTCCAGAGTTGTGATAGAGTTTAGAACTATGCAAGGTCTTAGTTCTAATTTCAAAATGTCAGAAATGGGCTCTTCTTTAATAAATTTATTGTTTTTGTGTGTATTTGAGATATGGAGTTTCTCCAAAGTGACTCTCTCTTGCCTAGGTCTAAAGACAGTTTTGAACTTAGGTATTCTCCTCTCTGGTTTCCCTGCTTCTCTCCTTGTCCTTATTTTTAAAAAAGTAACTAAATTATTATTATTTGGAAATCTGAAATAGATCACGTCTTCCAGTTTCACTCTGAATGATACCTGGTCCTTATGTAGCCTATAACGCCCTATGTCATCTCCTGCTCTCCTTCTTACTTCAACTTCTGTTTTCTTCCCAGTAGCTCACTGTCTTCTGGCCTCCTTGATTTCTCTTGAACATTGCCTACAGCCTCATGCCTTAAAGCATTTGCACTAGCTTTTCATTATGCTTGTAATACTCTTCTCCTATATACATACATGGTGCAGTCCCTTACTTTCTTCAGATTTCTGCTCATATGCTTTCAAATCAGTGTGATCTTTTCTGACAACCAACATCACATAGTAACATGTCTCATCGCTGTATTCCTTATTTCTCCTAGCCACATTTTATTTTTTCTGTAGAATTTATTATCATTTCTATATATACTGGTTTGTTTATTGCCTCTTTTCTTCTCTAGAATATAAGTTTCCTTTTAAAACATTTTTTATTTTAATTGACACATTGTAATTATGTACATATTTATGGGGTACAGTCTGATGTTGGAATGTAAGTGTCTTGAGGGCAATAGCTGAGTCAGTTTTGTTCACACTGTATCATCAGGATGTAGCCCAATACCTGGCACATAGTAGATACTTGAATGAATGGAACTAAGATTCTAGAGGCTACACCATGCTACTATCTCAAATTTAATTGGTGAAATAAAAAATAAATATAGTCACATGTATAAAAATTGAAGTTCACGTTTGAAGTTTGTTTTTTCAAATTCATTGGCTTCTTTGAACACCCATAAATGCATGTTGTATCAGTTTTGGGGTGGGTTGGAAATTAGAAGTATTAGACCCCAGTGGAGTCAATGAAGAGTTCTGTAGTAGAATGTTTGATTTTCCCTTTCAGGATACCATCTGATTGTATTTCTTAGTGAGGAAAATGTTTCTCACATTCTATAAGTAAATAAGAAAATATAGCTGTTATCTTGACTTTTGACCAAAAAGGTGTCTTAAGTCATGAAAAGAAAAAAATATTAGATAACTCACACCATGGAACTGTTATAATGAGAGTTTTTTTATTTTATCTGGAATTATTTTGTATAAAGGGCTTTAAGAGTCTTATGTACTTTTTCTGTGGTACCCAAATGAAATCAGTAATCATGTTTCTTACCCTGATGCACTTAAGGACTGGACATTGTATAAAATTGTGGAATTCTTGAGAGGGCATACTTTACAATATTATTTACACGTTTAATTTTCACAAACAGAATAATGTAGCTGATGAGAACACTACTGGGTTTACGGCAAAGATATGCAAGTTCTTCCATTATTACTAATTGAGGAATCATCTAGTGCAGCACTTCCTAGCCTTTTTTTTTTCTTTCTTTTGTTTTGTGACATCATGGCACACATAGACATTGACAATATTTGTGTGTCACACTGAGGTACCGGGGAGTATTTGGAAGTATTTATGTGGGGCTTGGCAATTAAGTTAATTAGATTTCCTTATATCATGTAACTATAATTTATGTCAACAAAAATATATATAAGTAAACATATTACCTAAATATATAATTACATACAAATAAACATAAATTTATAAATAATAAAATATAATACAGGAAATACTATATACCTAGGGAAGACATTAAGAATTATTTATAAAAATAAACTTTCACATGGGGTATCTTTCAAATTATTAAGATCAGAAAGTTAGCAGAAGGTCCTAAACAAATATTGTTTAACTATATTTTTAAGTGTTGTAAATTTTGAAAGTTTATAAAAATGACTTGATTTTTATCCCTATGAGAAATGTTACTCCTTTACATCCGTCAGTCTCTACTGTTACACCTCTGCTTGTTTGCAGAAGGCCACTTGAAAAGCTCTGTTTTAGAAGTCACACTTAGGGTCATAACATGTATGATTACTCTGCATGAGTTCTCCTGTGGCATCTCAACTTAACCAAAAGTCTTTCCTTTCAGAGACTATGGTAAGGTGGTTAGGAGAGTGAATGGAAAATAAAGATTTATTTTATATGTACTTTTGGAAAAACTTTTTGAGGATTCATTCCAGTATTAAGTAAGGAAGTTTTCTGTCTGTGGCCATGTAATTGCATGCCTATCTCTTCTGTTATAATATCAGAGAAGAACTCACAGCATAGTAACTTTTTCCTAATTCAAAGATGATTTGTGCTACTTGAGTGTAAAAATTGTCTTAATCATCTTTGCTTTACCTATGTCTGTATATACACTTATAGCTGAACAGTTTAATAAATAATAAGGAAATGGAGGTGTTCTTACATATGCCATTTTAAAATGTGTGTTAGTGTTGATATTTTCAATTATTTTAGGTACTTATTTGTATTAGACTTTATTAAAAAACCTGGGGTTTTAGGTAGAGACATTTAGGGCATGGTTTGACTAGAATAGCTGTTCAGAATAGCTCAAATAAAAGCTCCTTGGTCTGCCCATACAGTTCTCTCAATTACATATTTATAAATATAATTGGCACTTAATCATAAAAGAATCTTTAAAAGAAAAGTGCCAATTACTACATTATAATATTGTCAAATATTAACAGTGATTTTAGAAGTTAAAGCATGTTTTATGTGGTGTAGATGAAATTATGTTTCATATTTAAAGTATGTTTTATGTGCTGTAGATGAAATTTCTGGGTGACTTTTGCAAACATTTAAATTTATCAAAATAAATGTAATGTTATTGGTTTTCATGCTCATTTGAGACTTACCTCTTATGTTATAACAAATGTAAAATTTACTGTTAATTTTCAGCAAATATTTACTTACTATATATTGTGGTAATAATTGAACTATGTAGATAATCAGAGAGTGAAAAAGGGTGGTTTGGAAGAAACAGAAAAATAGAATGAGAAAATGGTAGTGATAAAAACTGTGGAATTTTCCATTACGTAAGTGAATGAATACCCAGTAACTAATAAATCATGAATTTTATGTCTTAATATTTCATATCCTTTTAAATAAATTCGTTTCAAAATCCCCAGAAATACTTCTGTACTTCCACAAATTTTGTCTTAGAGCAATCAAAAGCACAGAGTGTATAGAAGTTTGAGCACACCTGTGGTGAGAAGAATTAAATGCATTTCATGCAGTTCAGTGAACAAGCTTACTCTGCTTGTTAGAGCTGTTTATTTTTCTTTTCCTTTCAAATCTAGATAATAGGCAGGCAAGTCTTTCCCCAGACCAAACAATGTCAGTAAGTTATCTTATACTGTTTGATTCGCAAGCTCTGTGTGAACATGTCCAAAAGCATATGGAAAAAGCTGAAATGTACAATGTAGGCTACATTTTTCCCCTCTACCTCTGTAGTAATATTTCCTCTTCCACAATCACATAGCTTAGGGTTTGTTATTTAAAAAGTCAGTTAAAGTACATATTACAACTAGAGGCATTTCCGGGTATAACTGGGTCTCTTGCCCTCACCTAGAATCAGCCCTCAAAAACACTGTCCATTCTCTGGAAATGCCAAGCTCTCATCTTTCTTACTCTTAAACCCACCTCCTCTGCTCCAATGAAACTGCGATTATCAAGGTCACAAACGGTCTCTGTGTTGCTAAATCCCATGCACATATTTCCAGGTGTTTTCTTACTAGAACTCTGTATAACTTAACACTGTGGATACCTTCCTTCCTGAAGTTTTCTTCCTTCTCAAACAGCCTTCCAAGTCACCATCCTCACTGTTCACTAATCCCTCTGCCCATCTCCCCTTTGCCCTTGTTTTTTGTCTGAGGAGTTTCAAAGCTTTCTTCTGTCAACATTTATCTACTGAATTCTGGACCCATATACAAGGGGTCTTCAAAAAGTACATAGGGGGCCGGCCTGGTGGCGCACTGCTACAGTGCACCACTTGGGAGCGTGGCGGCGCTCCCGCCGAGGGTTCGGATCCCACATACAGACCGGCTGCTCACTGGCTGAGCGAGGTGCGGGCGCTACACCAAGGGTTGCGATCCTGTTGCCGGTCCCGGTCCGGTACGGGTGCGACGCTGAGGGTTACGATCCGTTGCCGGTCACGAAAAAAAAGACAAAAAGGAAAAAAAAAAAAAAAGTACATAGGAAGATTTGTATTATCTTTTAATTCATTTTTTCCACAACTTTTTGAAGTTACCCACATATATATATATGCATGCCTACTGGATTTCATCCATAGGTACCTCACAGGAACATTAATTGCCAAATAAAATGATATTTTTTTACCCTAATCAGTTCCAGTTCTTGGCGCATAGCACCATCTCTGTCTAAGCAGTCTTCCATCTGACTCAGGCTCCCAAACTGTCTTTTACCATTCAAATACATTAGCTAAATTAAATCTTGTCTTTCAGGTCCCAGCTAAGATTTCATATCTTCTGGAAAACCTTCTCTGATTACTTCCCTGCTCCCCAGCACCCTGAGCTGACCTCCAGTGTAGCCCGCCCTCACTCCCTTCTACTTACTTTTCTCTCTCCTTTCTTCCTTCAATCAACTAATCTTGTTGAGGACTTATTAAGTGCCTGGCACTGCTGTAAACATTTGAAATACAACAAAACAGACAAAAATCTTTGCTTTATGGGACTCACTTTATGGAAAGACAGACAACAAAAACTTACAAGGAATTTATACTGTTTTAAAAATTACTTACTTTGTGTTCACATTGCTTGTGTACTTGTCTTTCTTCCCAAGGATACTGTAAATTCTTTAAATACTAAGTGCCTGGCATTTTATTATATGCTTGAAAAAATGTTTATTGACTCTTGAATCTGCCTTTCCTGCTAATCAGTGAGTGCTCTTGCCAAATTAGCCTCATCTCTATTCCCATATTCCAGGGTTTTATACAAATTAGCTTTACTCTAATGCCACCTTTATGCTTTAGTAGGGCCCTAAATAGGAGTTCCCTCAGGAAGGATCTAGATTACTGTGTTATATGCATTAATTATTTTCTTTTTATTATAGTTTGGGGGCTTTTTTAATGATAGCTCTCCAGAAACTTAATATTATATGTAAGTATATGTAACATGGTTACTTAGTGATACAATGAATTGCTGATCAGATTATAGTCTTCTAGAAGAGTTGGTTATTAGTTGCTACATATAAGATAGAATTTTTAACTGATTCCTGTACAATACATATTGCTCTATTCCATTAATTTTAATGACTACCTAATATTCTATAATATACTATGTAAATATATAGTCATCCTTTTCAAGGACAGTTAGTACTTCCCAGTCTTTACCATTACAAACCATGATATAGTAAACCTCCTTGTATGTACCTTTTTATGTATATATCTGCATGTTTCTATAGGATAGTTTCTTAGAGGTCAAATTGCTGGTTCAAACAATGAATGCTGGCAAATTAGTCTCCAGAAAGGGATTACCAGTTTATACTCTCCCAGATAGTATAACTACTGTTTTCTCCTCTTTCCAAACCTTTCCTATGTAGATTGTGTGTGTGTGTGTGTGTGTGTGTGTGTGAGAGAGAGAGAGAGATTTTCTCATGATCTGATGATCGTATGGCATTTCCTTATTGTGTTAGTCAGTTTTCTGTTACTTATAACAGAATACTTGAGACTGGGTAATGTATAAAGAGACAAAATTTGTTTCTTATGGTTCTGGAGTCTGGGAGATCCAAGGTCCAGGGGCACATCATATGAGGGACTTCTTCTTGGTGAGACCTCTCTACACAGTCCCATGGTGATGCAGGCAATCACGTGGTGACAATGACAAGAGCACTTAACATGCTCACTTTTTCTTATAAAGCCCCCAGTGCCATTTCTGTGATAACCATTCATTTATTAATCCATGAATACATTAATCCATTCCTGAGCACATAGCCACCATGGTCCTATCACCTCATAAAGGCCCCACCTTTCAAATACCATATTGAAGATTCCAACATATTGAAGTTCCAACTTGAGCTTGGGAGAACATTAAAAGCATGGCACTTATGAAAAGAAGGGAAGGCTACCCCTGGATCTGTAGCTCCTGTCATATTCCTCTGCTGGATGTCCTCAGAGCATACCGTATCACCTTTTATTTTAACTGCTAATACATATACTAATTATACATCTTTGTCATTTATATTTTTGTCTGTGTTTACCATGAGTAAACGTTTTGCTTACCAGTGAACTGAAGAGACAGAAAGGGAAGGAATCCTTATTGCTGCTGTGTGTTGAAAAGGACGATGAATGTGTGGATAGACCACACTACCACAGAACGTATTTTCTTTGGGCTTACCTATTGTTTGGTTTAAAAAGAGTATTGCTTGGAATCATTTAGGTAGTAGGCAAGCGGATATAAATCTTAAAGCTGAAGAATAGAACAAAGATAACAAGAACAAAAAAACACTTGATATTTTCAAAAACAAAGTATGATCCAAAGAAAGGGAAATCATTGAAAATTACCAGTAGAAATAAACAGAACAAGGAAAATTAAGGTGAAATTAGAAAAACAGAAATAAAATTAAACATTAGATGTAGAATATTATAAATTCATAGAACTATAACATAGCATGTATGTTGAATCAAAATTAAGAGCTACTGCCACGTAATATTTGCCAAATACATTCTGCATTTGGGATTAAAGATTTCATGTGTGTATTCATTAAGCATATATTATGACTACTATTAAAATTGTTTTGACTGTAGTATGGATTTGCAGTAGTAGACAGTAACATCTATTTTTTTCCCCCAAAGATCTATATGCTTAAGTAGTTTAATTTTTTTTTTAACCGAAGTTTATTTTGGTAAAAATATTAGTTTCATAACTAGATTAAACTTAGCCCTTGGAATACAGAAATAAAATTTGAGTTTCACGTATCTCAACTGCAGTATTTCCCTTATAAAACTCTTATTACAGCCAATCTTAGGGATATTAGTTAAACATCAAAAACAGAAGTACTGTCTTTATACTATCTAGAAATAGAAGAAAGTGAGCAAGTTAACCATAAAATTTGCTTTTAAGTCAGTTTATTTATAAAACACTATTCTAGAGTTATAATCACATCAAGTTTCCATAATCACTTAAAAAATAGCCATGAAGAAAAAAATCACAAATATTTTTGAAGACAAAGTATACTTGCTGTGCTTCTGGATTATTTTAGTAGACTTAACAAGAGTGCTACAATTCACTATGTACAAATCAAGTAATAAGGAAGCAATTTAGTTATGACTCACTTTTAAATAATCTAAAATTATAAAACATTATTTTATGGTTTATAATCCCATCAAGCTTCCATTTGAGCCATTTTATAATCACTTAATAGTAAAAGAAATAAAAGAGGAAAAAAAGTCAAAGTTCCTTTAGTAAATACAGAAGAGAAACCTTTTGCTATGGTTCTGAATCTTTAGAGGCAGACTCATTGGAAGGTAAGATCAGCCAGGCAATTGACTAACTTCTCTCGTCAGGCTGTGTGGTCAATAGACAAAATCCAGTGCTGGTGTGAGACCTTTCTTGTCAGGGGACAGTGTGCTAGCTGAGGGAAGTCCCTGCGGATGGGGATTCTTGGGGAGGCTCATCTTTACTTTACAGAATAGGAGGTAGGATAGGGAATCCTCTTCTCAGTACTTGCCCCTGGGCACCTCTTTGTAATATCTCACTTCTGATAGAAGGAGGGATAGACTCAGCACCAGGGCCTGAACCAGCAACTCCAAATGAGTGGGAGAGTTCAGCCTAAAGAACATCTGAATCATCCGCCAGTGTGAGGAACCCCAGGACGAGCTCACTTTTGTCCTTAACGGAGGACCTGCTGTGTCAGGAGGGAGCTGGCCTAATGAAACAGTACTTCTTCTGTGGTCCTAACCCTGGGCTGGGTGGTGGGTGGCAGTTGGTCCCTACCAGATGTGAGACCCTGCATGCACACACCATCCAAGCTTGATGCTTCTCAGAGGTCTGATGTGCTGGTATTTTATTTTCTTATGTTATCTAGGTTTTACCCAGCCAACAGAACTCTTAACCTGTTATCTGAGTATTTCTCCCATGGGAAATATGCTTGATCTGATAATAAGCCAATGATTTCTTTCCCAGAATTTTTTCTAAAAGACTTTGGACTTAACAAATACCACGTTTTAAAAATAAAGCAGCCACAAACTAACTGTACCCCATAATAATGTACAATTAAAATCGATAATTTTTTTTTTACTGGTAAGGGTATCGCAACCCTTGGCACGGGTGTGGTCTGCACCACGCTCAGCCAGTGAGTGCACTGGCTGTCCCTATATAAGGTCTGAACTGGCAGCCTCAGTGCTACCAGCAGCGCACTCTCGCAAGTGAGCCATGGGGCCGACCCTAAAATCAGTCACTTTAAAGAAGAAGGCTTTGGGCCAGCCCCGTGGCGCGCTCAGGAGAGTGCGGTGCTGGGAGCACCAGCAGCGCTGCCGCCGTGGGTTCGGATCCAATATAGGGATGGCTGGTGCACTCACTGGCTGAGCACGGTGCGGGTGACACCACACCAAGGGTTGCAATCCCCTTACCAGTCACGAAAAAGACCAAAAAAAAAAAAAAAAAAAAAAAGGCGGCTTTGGGCTTATATTTTATAGGTGACCCTCTCTTCAAAGGCATGTGATCTTTTCACTTCTCTTGAAAAGGTTAACCTTTATTTTATAGGGTAAATTTATTCTGAATTTAATATTTTATAAAAATATATTTTATGTCTTTGATTCAGTTCAGGAGGGACCTAAAGTTTCCACCATAGTCTTTGCCTTTCTCTTTTTGTGTGTTTTTGTGGTTTTTTTTTTTTTTTTTTTTTTCTCCTGACTGCAGTGAAGCTTTCTGAGTTTGGAGACTTTTGATATGAACTTTAAGTACCTCAATTCTCTTACCTTCTTCACTTACTTTAGTTAGCATTCATGTTTTGTTTTGTTTTTTTCATCAAGAGTTTTAAATAACTCAGCTGCATCAATCAAATTCTTCAGAATTTTGAGTCATCTTCTAATGGGTCTCCATTTCCTAACGCATCTTTATGGCCAATTCCAAATCCCCACCATCCATGTTGTCTTCTCCAGTCTCTCATCTTTAGTGTTCACACAGAGGCTTGGTCTTTCTTTACCTCTTAGAACTTATTTAATGTGCACTTTAGAGTTTTCTAACATTTTATTCTGTTTGCTCCCTTTCCCTTTTTCATTCTTCAGCTTCTTGTGAAAACAGCTCTGTGCTTCTCTGAAGATCAGATTTTTATCCAGAGCATCTTTTAGTGCTATCTGAAGTTGTTCTTCATTCTTCTGATGTATTTTGAAGGCTGTTTTGGTTGCAGCTACATGAAATTGGTTGTGTTTTAATGCATCTTCTACAAACTGAAACTTTCTTGTATCCTAAGACACCAGCTTAACTTGTTCTAAACATTTTTATTTATTTATTTTGGTCCTTTTCTAAATGTCTCTATTATAAGCCCAACCAAGGAGTTGGAACTTTCTAGTGCTTTATTAAAGATTTCAAGTTTGTGTACTTCTAATAATTTGTTCTGTTAACTGTCTTCTATTGAAGTTGACTCAAGTCCTCCAAATTTTTTTCAAATTTGGCTAATCTGCTCATAAATATGTTCTTTTCTCCAGATGATGAAAATTCTAGTAACCTGTTCTTTGTCCCTACTTGCATAAAGTAGGCTTTTTAATAATTAAAAATGCTACTATGACTGTCAATACCACTATTTCCCCCAGCAATCTGCAGAGACCTGTGCCTGGGGTAAGGACCTCTCACAATACTGTCAATGCCTGTGATAGCAATTCCAGGACCATCTTGGCATAAACATCATCATGGCCATCAGCAGACCCTTCAGGGCCCCTGAGGCCACTGCAGAGCTACCCCAAGTTGCTAGAAGCCTGCCTAGCACAAGAGACTGCAGAAAACACTGATGGACAGTCTGTCCAGAACCATACAAGTGCCTGGCAACCATGACAGACCTCAGTGGAGCTCGTGGAGGGGAAACAAGCATAGTAGAAAGAGCCTTTTCACCTCCTTCAGATCCTGACACCCAGAGACCACAATTAAATTACATGACCCCAGGGGATATGCAAGAGGCACAGTGATGGCCAGACTCTGGACTCCCTAGGGGCTGCCCTGCTGTCTGAGGAAGTGAGGTGGGTGAAGGTCTTGTTATACCCACAGAGCATTGAGGAATGAGCTGAGCTGTGTTGGATCTGCAGCTCCTAACCTTGGCTATTGCTCCTTCTTCTCTTGAATAAACTTTTCATTCTGTGTCCATAGAGACCTCATCCTGTTCACAAAGAGCCACAAGAATCTCCCAACTTAGTGCCCTCTTTATGTCTGGCTGGCCTTGAATATACACAGACAAGGGTTATGGGCGTGATTATGGGAGACTGAACCAAGGGTTTCAACTTTCTTCACTGATATCACCTTTAAAAATGAAGGAAGGAAGTATTCAGTAGAATTTTAATCTTAGGGGGTGTTTGATACTCAATAGAATTCTCCTCAAGTTGATAGGAGTGTTGGGCCACCTAAGCTTCTTCTCAATGTAGAAGACAGCCCCTGGAACTGTAACTATGTATTACAGAAATGTATTCTACATTATTTCTAGCTACTATTGATAATCAGATTGGAGAATGTGTGGTGAGTTAAATAAACTTTTGAAAAGTGATGTATGATATTAAACAGGTTACTTATTAAAGTCTAAGTATCTGTAAAAAATATCTGTGAATACAGACATTTTCATAAATTCCTCTGCAGAAAGTTTCCATGTTTCTAAGATTTGTCAGGGTGTACATCTCTCTCCTTACTCCATAACTTTATTTGCATAGAGGCTAGAAAAATCAACAAAAAAAGGCACATAATTAAATATTATAAATGTCTTTTAAATGGTTAAATTCTCTGGATAGTACAAATGAAGTGGTATCTCCTTTTTATTCTGAAGATTTACAGTTATATCAGCAGTCAAATGTGTGAGAAACAAATAGGAAGATGAGACAAAGCAGTATTTCAATTCCATTGCAGTTAGAAAAGCTTCTGCACAGCAAACGAAACAGTCTACAGAGTAAAAGACAACAGAGTGGGAGAAAATATTTGCAAAATATACATCAGACAAAGGATTAATACACAGAATACACAAGGAACTCAAACAGCTTTACAGCAAAAATCCAAATAACCCAGTTAAAAAATGGGCAAAGTAGCTGAATAGGCATTTCTCAAAGGAAGATATACAATGGCCAATAGACACATGAAAAACTGCTCAACATCACTCAGCATCCGGGAAATGCAAATCAAGACCACTTTGAGATACTGTCTCACTCCAGTTAGGATGACTAATATCCAAAAGACAGAATGATAAGTGCTGGAGAGGTTGTGGAGAAAAAGGAGCCCTCATACACTGTTGGTGGGACTGCAAAAGGGTGCAGCCTTTATGGAAAATGGCACGGATGTTTCTCAAACAATTACAGATAGATCCACCATATGATGCAGTGATTCCACTGTTGGGAATATACCAATAGGAATGGAAATCATCATGCCGAAAGGATACCTGTACTCCAGTGTTCATCGCAGCACTCTTTACAATAGCCAAGAGTTGGAACCAGCCCAAATGTCCATCATCTGATGACTGGATAAGGAAACTGTGGTATATCTACACAGCGGAGTACCACTCTGCTATAAAAAAGAATGAAATACTACTATTTGCAATGACATGGATGCACTTAGAAGAAATAATATTAAGTGAAACAAGTCAGGCACAGAAAGAGAAATACCACATGTTCTCACTTATTGGTGGGAGATAAAAATAAATAAGTAAACACACCCACACGCACAAAAGAAAAAAAACTTGGGTGGAGAATACACTTATTTGTGAGAGCTAAAAATAAATAAATAAATAAACACACAAGCAAACTTAGGGTGGGGAGGAGAAGAAGACAGAACAATCACCACAATTCCTTGAACTTTTTTAGACAAGTGAACAGCTATGTGGGGGGGAGGGGAGAAATGGAGGGGAGAACAGGAATGGGTTAAGGGTCATGAAAATCGACTACAATGTATATTGAGAGGTTAAAATTAAAAAAAATATTTTAAACATGTACCTAATGTATCTATCATATGATACAGCCATACCAGCCCTAGGTAGTTAACCAAAAGAAATGAAAGCTCATGTACTCAAACAAAGAGACATAAATGTTCACAGCAACTCTATTTGGAATAACCTCAAACTGGAAATAACCCAAATGTCCATAATGAGGCAAATGAATAAAGAAATTATGGTATATCTATAAAGTATAATACTACTTAATAACAGGGAATGAACTATTGATACATGACACAACCTCATGGTTTCTCAAAATAATTTGGCCATGTGGAAGTAGACAAGATAGAGTACATACATTGTTGTTCTATTATGATACTTCAAAAACTTCATGGAAAGATTTGTATTATCTCTCAATTCTATTTTTCTACAGACTTTTTGAAGTATTCCAAAAAGTGCAAACTAGTTTCTACTGATAAAAAGCAGGTAGTGGTTGCCTGGGAATCAGAGAATAGATTGTGGAAGGAGGAGGGGATTACAAAATATCATTAAGAATCTTTTGGTGGTATTGGATATGTTTATTATCTTGATTTTGGTGAGATTTTCATGAGTGTATGCACATGTCAAAATTTATGAAATTGTACATTTTACACATGTATTTTATGTAAATTATACCTCAACAAAGCTATTAAATTAACATAAAAACAAACAAACAAACAAAAATAAATAAATATTTTTTGTAAGGATAAGACATATTTGCCTTCATCTGGAATGGACTGTTTTATTATTATAACTTTTTTCTTTTAGTTTTCTGAGGATAGTTGCACAAGCAAAGCAATACTGGAAAAAATGGTAGAACACTCTACTTATGTTAACTACTCAATCCTAGACAAGTCACTTGACTACTTGTGCATTATCTGATGATCTCTTGTTGTTTGATGATATCCTTCTTGTCTACCTCCTAATAAAAGTGTTATTCTGAAGATAAACGAAGATGATGTGTAAAAACATTTTGAAAAAGAAAAGTTAAATAAATTATAGCTGGTACTCTATTTACACACTTTACTAGATTTACTAAAAAATTTTATTTGTGTAATGTTTTAGTTATAGACTCTTGACCACGTGTGGTGTGATATACACGTGGCTGGGAAAAATATCAGCTTTGAGATTGTGCTCAGCAATTTTATAATGGTTTTTGCTTATCAGGTATGCCCACATTTAGCAGCAGAATCTTAATTTTTCTTGTTGGAATGCTTCACTTAGTTCAGAAACAACGAGACATGAATGTTCACAGCAACTTTATTTGTAATAATGTATGACAACACCCAAAGTGTTCATTGAATCTAGATTTTTTAAGACTCTGCATAACTAAATTAACAGTATAGAAGTTCCTGAAGAATTGATTTAAATATAAATTAATTGTTAATTAATTCAGTAAACTGATATTGAGGACCTACTATAGACCAAGCACTGGAATAGGGGCATTTGTATACGGAAGGCAGTTCCTGCCCTCAGGATGTTTAGTGAGTCAGAGACCTGTCAACAAGGGACTAAATACTACAAGAGAAATAACATGATAGATAGATGCACAAGTTCTAGGGAGCTCTTCTCTGGAATCATTACCCAGAATGAGGTTAGTGGGTATGTCAGGAGAGACTTCTGTCTGGACGTGATGTCAAGATACAAAGACTGCACTGTGCGGTTTGGGTATTGACAGCCAATTGATTCTCATTAATAAATTAGTAAAGTATTTATGAGGGGAATATATATGACTAGGTCTTGCTAAAATACCTTCCAATGTGCCAGTTTATTAATTTATAATGAGGAAAATATTTCTTCCGTATGCCAGATTATTTGAATTGCCATGAACATCATTTTCTGCCTGTGTTTGAGCTACATGGGATAGCAAATCTTCACCAAAAATTTGTTGTTGATTTAACCTGAGAAAACACCATGACTGAAAAAAGGAAACCCATCAAAAGTCGAATTGTAATCAGAAAGCTATATGAATTTGAGTAAGATTAATTGAAAGTTAGCATTATACAAAGAAAGCCATTTACAATGGAAATGACTTTTAAAAAATACAAATGTTCAGTGCCCATTGGCCACAGCTCCACTTGTACAATGTGGATAATGTTATCATTAATAAAATAATATTATAATAGATTCCATGTTATTTTGCTGTGTTCTCCATTTTAAAAGTGGGGAAACCAGTATAAACAATTACTAGCTCTATGGTATTCAATTCAATTCCCTGGTCCTTAGGTTTCTCATCCTTAAAATGAGGATGACTAATATTTATTAATATTGATAATACTAGTATATGATAGTAATAGTATTAACATGTGACTCCCTATGTCTGACACATAATACCTATGTAAGCTATAGTAGTATTTATTGGGTATTGTTATTACAAGTAAGAGAAAACAGAAAATAAATAGAATTTGAATGATTAATTAATTTTTAATGTAGGGATTTCTGATTTTAAGAATCTAGGTAATAGATTCTTACATTTGATAGTGTAGTACTTAAAATTCCCTAATGCTGGTCCTTGAATGTTTACCAAAACTTGCCTAATTTCCACTTAATTTTCTCATTCCTCATTTTGTTTTCTTCAGCCATCACATAACTCTTGACTGGTTCAAAGATGGGAACTTTAGGGCCGGCCCGGTGGCGCACTGCTACAGTGCGCCGCTTGGGAGCGCGGTGGCACTCCCGCCGAGGGTTCAGATCCCACATACAGACCGGTTCCCGCTCACTGGCTGAGCGAGGTGCGGGCACAACACCGAGGGTTGTGATCCCGTTGCCGGTCCTGGTCCGGTACGGGCGTGACACTAAGGGTTGTGATGCCGGACACGAAAAAAGACAAAAAGGAAAAAAAAAAAAAAAGATGGGAACTTTAAATTACAATCCTTGTTCTCCTGAAATAAATTGGTACTACTCAATTCTACTAAACACACACATAGACATAAAATTCTTATTTGTATTGCTTTACAATTTACAGAAAGTTTTCACATTTATTTGTTCAGAGCCCAGCTCCTTTTTATTTAATTTTATTGATTTTTTGCTGCTACCATTGGCTGCTGTGGACATTGCAAAAGAAGGCATGGCCTGGTTTGGAATTTGCAGAATTTTGGGGACTAGTGTTCAATATCATATTTGAATTTAGGGTCAAGAACTCCCTGTAAAACATGAGGGCACTTCAAAAAGCTCATGGAAAAATGGAATGAAAAGATAATATGAATATTTCTATGAACTTTTTGAAGACCTCTCGTGGTACAAATATGTGGAGATTTGAAAAAGTCTACAGGGCTGGTTGGCCGCTTAGCTCAGTTGATTAGAGTATGGTGTTATAACTGGTCAAGGGTTTAGATACCTGGACTGACCAGCCCCCCCCCCCCCCCC
>NW_007727958.1:248367-274691 GCF_000696425.1 Galeopterus variegatus
CCAGCCCCCCCCCCCCCAAAAAAGAATGGCAAAAAAGACTGCGTAGGAGAGGCCCAACTCATGTTTCAATTATAGCTACTGTTTCTCAAATTTCTACGATGCTATATGCCTTTCATGTGTTTTACCTTTATTTGTCCTTGGTCTTGTATGTGATGTCTGCACTTAGGTGATTTAATATATTATTGTTTGGTGAAAGCAATAATGAATAAAATGTTATGTTATAGTAGCTTAAAAAAAGAGCATCCTAATCTGACCTCATCATAACCAATACTTTCCATGTACTTGTTGGAATAAGGTTATTAGATAAAGTGCAACAGAAATGACATATATGGAAATTAGACAAATGATAATTTGTGTTCCAAAATTATAACTTACTAAAGGCTTATCATATTGTACAAAAATCTAAAATAAAATGTCCTTCTATTACTATAGATGTGGCTATTTGGCAGATATTATCTTTTTAAAGCATCATTGCTTTGTCAAATGATAAAACACTATGATATACTTAGCTTATGAAAAGTGTTGAAGTTCTGTTTTACTGTTTTCCATAAAATGTGTTATTGTGTTTTATTACATAGACAACTTAAGAAAAAAGAGGACAGTGCATTTTTCCTCTCATTAACAAATTGATAAGGGATAATGAGAGATAATATATTGTATTCTTAAAAAGGACATGTGTTTTAAAAATCACCATTGATTTGATTTTTAATATATCATTTGTAGAAGAACAGATGGTAGAGTTATAGTTATAAGCTGTAAAATATAAAAATCACCTAGCCTGGTGGTTTTAGTAGGCAATTTGCATGATCAAAGTAAGGTAGAAAAAAATAGGATACTTAATTCTAAAGTTGACATTATTAGTAGTTTTATTTTCCCTGTGATCTCCTGTGTTTCTTATCTGTCATGATTGCATAGCACCCCTCGTATTATTCCTCTTCTCATTTTTCCTCCTCTTTAGTCACTCCAGTATTCTGAGGCCAGTTTTTTTTTCAGAGATTTAAAACTAGATTCTGGTGCTGAAAAATCCATTTATGTTAAAGAATTCGTGTGAAATAATAGGACTATTGAATCAAAGGGCAAAATAGTTCGTTAAGAAGCATTGTCACAATGAATAATATCCTAATAAAGAGTTTTAGATTTAATTTTCATATCTGAGAATTTAGTTAAGCATATCTTAATTTACTTCCTTAATACCTACTTTAGAAGTTAAGTTACAGAGAAAACTGGAAATTTAACCTACATTTTACCATTTGTAAGAGAGGCACAAAAATATTCTGTACCAGTTGTAATCATGTGTGACTTTAATCAGATATTTGGAGACTTATTTCAATTGCCTGCAGTGTTAGCTATTCAAACTCAAAATATTCTGTAAGATTCCCTTGTAACTTGAAAATGAGATGACTCATTTCCCTTAGACAGCTCAGCTTGTGCAATTTTTGCTGTGGAGAATGAGCTGTCCATTACTCTTTATCACCATTCTCTGCCGGATGCGTTTGCTCTCTCTTCCTTTCCGTGGCTTGTGTTTGTTTATCTAATTTGGATTATTAGCATGCCATAATGGTCTTTAATTTTTCCACCTCTGTCATTTACTTCTCAAGCAGGAAATCTCTTAGTGCTCCTGAGGACAACAGCAACACGTGATATTTTGGTTTTGTTAAAAGAAAGTCATGAAATTAAAAGTTTGAAAGAGACTTATTTTTCGGAAAAACTCTATGCAGGCATAGCTGAGGACTGTTTGCCCATATTTTTTCCTGTAAAAATGCAGGAAAGGAGCTAGAACTGATCTTGGTGACAGATACAAAACATGGCAATCCTTACATTCATTGAGTTTGTTCCTTTAATTTTTAACATAATTATTACAGTGCTTCAAAAATTATGAAAGATAATTCAGTTTTTATTTGTGGAGTGTTTAGGGTATGATGTGGGTCCTGGTATTATAATACTGATGTTCAAATCTAGGCTCTGGAAATTATTTAACCTCTATGCTTCAGTTTCCTCATCTGAATACAGTAATGGCTCTCTTACAGGGCTGTTGTAGGGTTGAAGTGAACTAAGACCCATATAAAGCACTTACAGCAATCCCAGGTGCAGAGTAAGAACTCATAAGGAGTTAGCTATTAAAGGCTTTTTAAAGCATAGAGAATTTAGGAAGTACATATAGACAGAACAGAGAAAAATAGAATCACTTGAAATCCTACCACCCAAAAATGAGTCACTAGCATTTTGAAGTGTGTTGTTTCAGTCTCATTCTGTGTCTATATAGAACTGTATAAAAAAATTATTAAATAATACATTTTTTAGACTATAGATTTTTATTAAAAAATAAATTTTTTATTAAAAAGACTTAGACTACAATCTAGTATAATTATAGATTAATTTTAGTTTGTAACATCTTTTTGTTTACTTAAGATAATATGCAGATTTTCCAGCAGTCGCATAATATACTACACATTATTTAAATGACTTTAGAATCACAATAATATGATAATGTAGTTATCCAGTGCCCTAGATAGGAACATTAAGTTTTCATTCCGGGTTTTTTTTTGTGTGTTTTTTTTGTTGCCATAAATAATATCTCAGTCATATTGTTGTAATGGCCATCATTTCACATATTTGAGATTATTTCCTTAAAATACATATGAAATTTTTTTCTTCAGTTATTAGTTATAACTTAAAGTCAACTGAAATTAATCCGAAGTCAAATGTTTGGAAACATATCTATGACTCCTAATCTCCTTATAATACATAGAGAAAAAAGTCCTTAACTTTTCCTCATCGTTTTCCTCTGAAAACCTTTTGGTCTTTATTTGAGCTTCTCCAAAACAAGCATAGTACTCAAGGTGATGACTAATGGTGCCATACAGAGAGGCAGATTCTACTTACCCTAAATTATACAACACAGTTTTTCTTTTATAACTAAAACACAATAGCACCAATTCATATCTAATTAAGCATAGTTGTATAAATTAGTCATTTCATATATTAGTAGATTTACATTAGTAGTTAAAAAATAGTCAATTTGTTTATTTTTAATTTTTTGTTTTTGGTGGCTGGCTGGTAAAGGGATCCAAACCTTTGACCTTGGTGTCATAAGGCTGTGCTCTAACCAACTGAACTAACCAACCGGTCCATAAAAAGTCAATTTAAATGGGTATTATATACGGGTGTATTTCGCATAATGGTGCTTGATATTTATTTGTTATATACACCTAAAAGAAAACTTCTTTTGGTATATTTGCTGCCATAATAACATAAGATATAATTACATATGACAGTCCAACCTCCTGTCTTCTCTAAAGTCATACTTTTCAAATCCTCTTAAAGGATGAACTGTCTTGAATTTAGCTTATTTTACTCAATATGACATTTTAGGAGAATAGTCACTTAAGTCTTTCAGAGGTGTTTAAACACAACTATAATTTCTTATTGTCAGAGAGTTGTGTAAAGTTTTTCATTGATATTGAATCTTTTTAAATATTTTAAATGCTATGTATTCATCTCAGTTTCATATCATTGTATCTTCTTTGTGGATTTTACCATTTGTTAATATAAAACAATCCTGTGCTTTGTATTACCTGGCCTATCCTTTTATTTTAGATTCTGGCATTTGATATAGAGATATATCTTTTATATAACAAAGTGGGCCTTTATTTGGTTATTTTTGATTCTGAGAATCTTTTGATAGAAAAGTTTAACCATTTTACATTTATGTTTGATTTATATATTTGGACTTGAATTCAAATGCTATCTTAGAACCCATCCCAACCCTACAATGTCTGTAGTATTTCTTTTTCTTTCTTTTTTTTGGATGAAATTTTCAATTTTCGTCTTGATTAGCAAGTCATACTCTATAGTTTGATTTAATAATGGTTTAATATTAAGTCATTAACATAATTGAATTATTAATTTCTCTACTACAGTCAAAAAATAAGAGTCAATACAGTCAGGTTCTATTGAGACCCTTCATTTAAGCTGATAAATTTAGTATGATTTTATTTCCTCATAACATTACCTTCTGTTGTTTTATTATAATAAACTTGTGTTTGAAATGTGTTTTACTTTTTGTTTATTTATTTGTGGTGGCTGGCTGGTAAGGAAATTATTTTAAGAATAATTTAAAATATTTTTACTAATCTTCATAAGAATATTGAGAACAATTATATTACCATTTGCTTAAGGTTTTTTTACACTTTTATTTCTTATTTATCTCCATTTTTAATATTACAATTTCTTTGTATATAAGAAATAAAACAAATATTGTGAGTTCTTGTTTGAATAAGTATTTGAGATTTTTTGGTAGAAATTGGATTCTTAGTTTACAGCAGTCACTGTATTTCAAAACTGCTTTATTATTCCTGGGAGAAAAGCCATTTATATTGAGGAAAAATGTAAAGTTTTATGTCAGACATGTTGCGGGACATAGTCCAGTTCTAAACTCACAGTAGTCAGTTGGAAATATAAGACTGATTCTTAAGTGAGAGATCTGAAGTGTAAGTTTGATTTGAGGGTAAATAGCTAAACAGGACAGCTGGGGCAGCCATTCCACTTTCCCCTTTATTCTTATTTAAATCCACAAACTGGAAGGTAATTTGTTCATTGTCTTGTTTTTTAGAAATCTCCACTATTGATGTATATGTCTGTTATGGAAACATGGTGAACTAATATTTTAAGAAGTTAAAAAATTAGTAAACAAAGAATAGTGATTAAAAAACAGAACAGAAATTACTATGTGATTTTTTTTTCTATGCCTTTAAGACAGTGATGGTAAATAACTAGTTCTCTGTCAAAACTTGTTATAATTTGAATAAATGGAAACTTCTTATCCTGGTTGAATAAGAAAAACAACTACTGTTTCTTTTCTATACTCATACCACTGTTGTCTTCTGACACCAGATATGTGGGGTTTTCCCACACCAAGCAATTCTCTAATTCTCTGAGGACACCAACTGGGTGTCTTGCAACTTTATTTCATTCTGACACTATCTACCTGGAGTTAGCATCAGATCCAGCAGGTTAAAAGCTCAGTCCCCCAAGATTGCCCCTACCGTAGAGGCCAATCACAAGTCTAGACTGTCACCTGTGCCTCTGACTGGCTGACTATAAATTGGATGTTCCAATGATAACCTTCTTGGTTTCATTCATGTGCTAGAATGGCTCATGGAACTCAGGAAAACATTTTAGTTATTAGATAACCAGTTTATTATAAAAGGATGCAACATAGGAACAGCCAGATGGAAAAGATGCATACGGCAAGGTGTGGGAGAAGGGATGTGGAGCTTCCATGCCCTCTGGTTTCACTACCCTCCCAGTTCCTCCACATGTTCACCAATGTAGAAGCTCTCTGAACCTCATCCTTGTGGGTTATTATGGAGGCTTCATTATGTAGGCATGATTGGTTAATTCATTGGTTACTCTTGAATTAACTCAACCTTCAGCACCTCTCCCTCCCGTGGGGTAGAGAGTTGGTGTGGGAAGTCCCAATCCTCTAATCACTTGGTTGATTCCCCTGGCAACCAGCCCCCAATCTGAGTGTCTACAGGAGCCTCTAGGCATCAGTAATCTCATTAACATACAAAAAGACACATATCACCTCTGCCATTCCAAGGTTTTAAGAGCCCTGTTGTGCCAAGAAATTGTTGAAGGGGGCCACATAAAAAGCTTGCATTGTGTAATGCTAAAAAACCAAAAAACCAAAAAACCGAAAACGAAGTACATATTTCTTTTATATCACAATACCACATGGGTTTTCCAAGATTCTACATGATCCGGTCCCTTTCTACTCTCCTATTTTGCCTTCCACTGTTACGTACCTTATTTAGTATACTTTAGGCATGCTGACTTTCTTAATTTCCAAGTCAATAGCCTTAGAGTCTTTGCAATTTCTTTTTCTCTGTCATTACCTTGGAAAGGTCTTCCCCCCCAGCCATCTTGTTCATACCAGATCCCCATTTCCCTCGCCATTACATTGCCATCCTTTCCTACCCCACAGTGTTAAATACTGTCAGATAGTATTAAGTATAGACAGTTGAGGTATATATGTTTATCCTATTTTAAATCAGATATTTTAAGTATAGATTTGTATTATCTCTCTTCCCTCCATTAAAATATAAGCTTTATGATGGAAGAGGGCTAGAAATTTTAGAGTAAACCTTAAAAGCATTGTAAATTTTTTTCCAATCAATTCATATAGATCAAATTCATACAAATGATTTGTGTGTATGAAGAATTTTGGACTATTTTAGAGTATTGCTCATTCAATTCATGAACATCTGACTTCTTAAGCAAAGAAACATGACTATCATTTAATCTAGTTATTACAATGGAAAGTATTAACCTGTGAATAACTGAAAAAAAAAAAATCAAGCTTACATTTCTGGCTTGGCCAGGGAAATAAATGTTCTCACGCAGGCAGTATCATAATGTTCATTGGAGATTGTTCAGAAGGCTCCACAAACAATGGATTTGGGACAGACAGTGGAATTATTCAAAGCCATCATATAATGCACATGGCTATTTTTAACCCTGTTTTGATTTGTCTTAAAATTTTATTTAGTTTACATATAATCAGATTATGCTAAGGAAAATTATGATAAAATCCTGCTGAGTATACTGAAAGGAAACATTGTTTCCTATGAGTTAAAACAGCTTCTGCTACTAAATCTGAATTAGTGAGTTGAAGTGTCATTTTAGTTCCTTAGATTGGGAGATGTGGGGGGTAGTAATTGTTACAGTGAGAAGCTATAAAGCAATATTTTGTAGATTATATTCAAAATTGGTTAAATGAAAGGATAGATTGTTCAGTTTTAAGTTCTATTAAGAAGGAAAGTTGAAAACCTGAAGAGGATTCATTAAGATGGGCATGTGTATAAATTGAGACTTAAAAACAAATTAGAATGATGAAGTAAGGCTAGAGGTTTGGATTGTTCAGGCTTGAGACTAGAAAAGTGGGGAGTTAATCAGTCTTTAAGGATGAAGGATTCTCACAAGAGAGAGATGACTAGCTGTTTTCCATCTCCAGTGAGTACAGAACAAGAGGACACAGCTTAACAAATATTTATTGAACACCTCCACTGAGTGCAGAACAAGAGGATGGGAAGAATAAGGGCTCTAGATTAGAACTAAAGGATATCCTAAGAGAGAAGATTTTAATTTCTTGAGAGATTATGAATTTTGTTTTCAAAAGTCTTTTAAACAATATGGATTCTCCCTTTATGACTCTATCAGTAGGCAGTAGTGTCAATTCACTTCAACAAACATTTTTTGCATTCTTGAGGTCCCTTGCAATTCAGTGATTTCAGCAACCTGTTAATGCATAGAGTGCTGAAATCTTTGTAGAACTAGTCAACCTTTAAGCTATTTAGGATAATATGACCATCATTATGTTAACTGTGATAATAATAATTTAGTGAAATCTGTAAAAGAGTAAAAATAAAAGGTATTAATAGGTACATTTAGTAGGTAATCATTATGCAATTTAAGTTCCTGTATGAATTGTAGGAAGCATTAAGAGATTAGGACTCTTTAAATATATTGTATAGATATTGTTGGGGCTCAGAAAGCCATACCCCAAAGGGAAGGCCTCACAAGCAGCCTCAAAAGCAAAGATTTCCTCTGATCTTCTCCTACCCTTGTCTCTCAGCCTCATTCTCCTTTGAGGCAAGCCATACAAACTAGAATCAGAATTTCTTTTACTCGAAGCTATCTAGAAAGAGTAAAGTTATACTCTACCCTCAATCTCCTGCCCCCTCTTTCTGTCTTGGAGCTGACCATAATGAAATTCTCTCTGACCTACCTTGTCTGATTGCTGATCACAAGACCCTCCAATCCAGAAGAGGAGCCCATACCCAGGAGGAAGGAATGCTGCACGGAGAGGCCAAGAAGAATCTGAACAGACAGGCCTCACTGGGTTTCCCCACTCAGTCTGTTGCATTAGATCATACTTTTCTTGTCCAATCACATTTCTACACAGCTGTCCCTTCTTTATAGAACGCTAGCATAAAAATGGACAGTTTTCTCCATATCTTTGGATCTTCATTCTGAAGTCTCCCATGTCATGTAAAACTATGATTGAATAAATTTATTTTGCCTTTTCCCCCCTGTTAATCTGTGTTTATCAGCTGATTTTTCAGTGAACCTTCAATGTGGTTGAAGGGAAAGTCTCCCTTGACCCCTATACCATCTTAGATAGAAATAAATAAATAATATATTAGTGAGAAAGGAAATCATCTTGCATATCAAATTTTCCACTGAAATTCCATTAATGGTAAAAAGGAACTATTGCATACTAGAGAAGGTCTGAGCCTTTAGCCCACAAAGGAAAACATCTATGAAGACTTTCCTTTGTTAAGTTTAAGATTTATGCAGATTTTGTATTCAGCATACAATATGGCTTTTATTCATTCATTGAACACCTACCATGGGTCAGGCACTGTTTAAATCCCTGGAGATACAGTAATGAACAAAACAGAGGAAAACTCCTTCTCTTGTAGACAGTGCATTCTAGTTTGACAAAGTTAATGAAAAACAAAATAAGTATAATATATAGTATGTCATATTATTATACAGTTTGTTCATTTTGACATTAACGTATTTGAATTTGCTTATGCTGAGGAACAACCTTTTGTTTTTCCTGCGGCTGCTTTTGGGTAATTGATCAGATCCTGTTTCAATGATCCTATTAGGTTTAGGAAACTGGTTTACATTAAGTACTTACATCACATTCATTTCAGCAAGAAAGTGATTATCATTCTTTAGCATTCACAGCATTGGAGATTGCACACAGTCATGTGGGGAAAGATGCCATCCTGTTTCCTCTTTCACTGCTTATGAAGTAGATCAAGATAATCACTATAAGAGATACCCAGAACTGAGTCAAAGAAGGAGTGCAGTAAAATATTACCAGGCTGTGTTGATGGAAATTTTGATAAAGTGTATCTTTTCATGAAAGTTGAGCCACTTATGGTTTATGATGGGATGAAAGGGTCACCGATCTTTTGGCCAGCCTTCTCTTATCTCTGTGATGATCTCTTAAAAGGATCAGTTAAGGGAATAATGATGACAGATAATGTCATTAATTTTAAAACTGATATTGTAATTTTCATTACATGTAAATGATCTGAGCCTTGCAATCTACATAATCAACTGTCTTCATACAATTTTCAAATTTCATTTTCATGGCAGTATTTTGGTCGGTCATGTACCCTAAACAATGCTGTTTTCCTTATAATTGTTTTATGAAACATGCCCCAAATTATAAGAATATGGGCCACATTTCCAATCTCTACAGTAGGGTGAGCAATGAATTTAGGTTGATTTATTTTATTTCGGTTTTTAACCTCTGACAGAGCATCATTTTTCTTTTATGGAAAAAAATTCTTGGACAAACACTTTTCTCCAGTGAAGTTCAATGTAGCAAACTATCCACAATTCCTGTCTATTTCATTAAAATTTTTCTGAAGATACAATGATTGAAACCTCAAACTTTTTAAAAAATAGAATTCAGCTGTTTAACCAGTCAAATAAACCTATTCAGAAAAAAGAGGCAGAATCTTTGAGACAAGGTATAATTTGAGAGCGAGACTGTAGCTCCTGGAATCAAAAGTGGCCTGACCTGGATGTTGCGGAATCTCCTCGTACTTCTGCCCTTCATGAATTTGTCATCATTTGTGCGCATGACTCCACTTATTTTTCCAATTAATACAGTATTTGTTGAATAATAATGAAAAGAAACAAAAGGAGAAACTCACATACCCTAATGAAATTTTCTTCATTGATTAACTTTATTTGGAAAACGAACACATCATCAAAAATAATGGGGTGAAATGGTGAATATGGCACAAATAAGGAAAATTGTTGATGTCCATACTTTCATCACAGAAAAATGCAGTATCTTGCTAACCTCCATTCTGAACCAGTTATTCAGTTGTTATTTGAATATATTAAATTTTATATTTCAGAAGTAAATAAATAACAACGCCATTTTCTGCTTGGATGCTTCCTTTTGGCACAAAGCAGATTCAACTGAAATATTATAACATTAGGCTTCAAAAGTTTATTCCTATTTTATTGGACAAGCAAGAGGGACTTATTTTGTTATGCATATTTAAAAGCACTTTATAATTTTCATAACTTTGTTTTTGTCTCCTGAATTATGTTTTTCAGTGCTATAAATTTTCCTCTACATATTCACTTTAGCTTCATCTAATAGATTTTTATGTCATTTTTTATTACTGTTCTTAATATCCTTTATACACAAACAACAAACTAACGAAGAACAATTGTGTGGCAAAAGTTACCCTGAACAAGTCAAAGGGAAATGATTGTTTGGGAATGTATTTATAACATAAATCACACACACAAAAAAAGGCAAAGGGTATGCATAGGCACTATCTAAAAACAAAAATATAAACAGCCAATGAACACATGAAAAGATTCTCAACTTCATTAGTATCCAGGGAACTATAAAATGATTTTCAGTCTCAAATTGGCAAATGTGGGAGATTAGTAATATCCAGCACTACACAAACACACATACATGACACAACACACACACACACACACACACACACACACACACGGAAAAATACCACAATATAAAATGTATGTGTGAACATAGAAATCTCTATAGGAAGATAGTAATTGTGCTTAAAAACGCTAGTTCAGAGGAGTAGAATTAGATGTTAAGCTGGAGACAGGAAATTATTAATTGTTACATAAATTTATATATATTTTTTGTTTTTCATAAGGGCATATATTACTGTTGTAATTGAACATCAAATTAATAAATACAATTTGAAGTCAAATAATTAAACTTAAAAATGCTTATCCATTTATAATATGCATGTTTTTTATGTTGGAGGGTATACTGTGAAAGGAAGGTACCTTAATGGTGTGTTATTACTACAACATTTTTAAGGAAGAATGGAAGAGTTTGATGTATTTTGTAGGAGAAAGTTTTGTTTGTTGGTTGCTTTAACCAGAGGTAAGAAGCCAGGTTTCTAAGGCTACAAACTTATTTTCAGAAAATTGATTCATGAGGATCTGCTGAACTCACTGATTCTAGCTCCTACACTTCTTGTTATTCTAGCATTGGTTCTATTCATTTGTTGTGACTGTAGAGTTTATAATGTTTAACTTCAGTAATAATATCTAAGTTCCATTGTTTTTCAGTTACTTAATGGATGTAACTTTTTCCACTCTGGGATGCCATTGAAATGACAAAACATTGGACTTCATGGAAAATGTGACTGTATTGGTTATATTTGATAGGCAGAATTTTAAAACTTTTTTCCAAAATACCATTCATGAAATATTCCAGGAAAATGTACTCTGTTTTTCACTTGTCTTTGCATACTTAAAACTCTGAGCCACATACCCCTACTTTGGCAAATTACAGCATGAAAGTATTCAGGGAACTGGAATTTTTATCTTTTCTAATCTTAAAATACTTGATATCATGAGAAACATACCAAACAAAATGCTTCCTATTATAGCTAATTGAGTATAAGGTCACTGTCTAAGACTTTTATTTTTATCATATCAAAATTCTATCTTATATCAAAGTTCTATCTTTGGTCCAATCTGTTTCATCGGAGAAAATCAAAACACACTTGTATTTTATGATTATTGGATGAAAGGAAATAATTTTTTTTTATTTCATACTTTCTCTAAATTAAGGTTAAGGTTTATATACTTAAGAAGGATAAAAAGTGGTAATTTAACAGATGATAAGTAACAATACATATTTCAGATGCCTGTGTTTCATGTGTCTCTGGTGCTGAAATAAAAAAATGTGTATTTTAGGACTCTACTCAAATAGCTACCTCTATTTGCTTACTATCTGCTGTGTTAGATTTTTACCTAATTAGTATTTTAGAAAAGCCATTACCACATTCAAGTGTTTGGTTCTTTAGCATAAAGTTTTCATGGAAACTGAATTTATTTCTTCCATATTGATCTACTTATTATTGATACTTAAAATTTAGAATTGCTAATCACTTATTATTCTGGGAAATATGAATTATTTAATCAGTTCCCAACTTTTGAAATAACTGTCTGGTGTTTTAGAAACCAAAAACAAAAATTGTAATAGGAGTTTAGCCTATAATATATTGCTGCAAGGATAATTATTAAGGGAAAACACAGCTGACATTTTCTGATTTATGCACACAATCAGAGATGGAGTCCAAGGACTGTGACATAATTATCTTCATGCTAACAATTTTTGTAAATCTCTTGACAGAATTTTAGCTAATTTTAAAATGCCTTCTGAAGATTAGCACTTAAAATTGTTGGGGAAAATAGCACAATTTATTAGCAAGGGTATAATTGTAAACCTTCTAAATACTCATTGTGAATATCATTTAGACAGTAACTCCTGCTTTAGCAGCTGGTATATAAGACACCAGTTTATGGAGTCTTGAAACAACAGAGAGTGGAATCTAATTAAAGAGGATTACGTGCCAAAGAAAAATTATTAAAAACAGACTAATAGACAATTGTTATGAATTTAGAAGTCTCTGCCAAATTCTCTTTTTGATACAAATTCATGTGAGTAACAGTCAAGTAAAAGCCTTTATTCCTCTAAAACTGAAAGGATATTAGAAGGCTTTATCTTTTGTGACTTAAAAATGATTGCTTTTCAGAATTTTAACTTAACACAAGAACTTAAATGGTCCTATTAATCTTCCCTCACGTATTTAAAATGCACATGTGCTTTTAAAGATAAATGATTAGAAATACTATTTTAGGATTTTTTGTTTGATATCTCTCTAGTACCAAGCATTCTATAACTGTATATAAGGAAATCTTAAGCATATTTTTCCTTTGTAGACAAAAATCAGTTTATCAATTTAGGTGCTGTTTATTGAGGCTTATGTTGAATTGGTTTGCATATTTTTCTTTGTAATGTTCATTTAAAATTTGTGATGCATTAAAGATTGTTAATTTTCAGAACCTCAATCTACTAAATTTCTCCTCTCTGTTGGAATAGACTCACTTCATTGTGATCTCAAAAAATTTATTCCAAACAAGAAAATTGAGATAATTTAAAATGGTATATATCCAGCTGTTAATTATTTTTTAAAAAATAAAATAGAATTTTAATATAAATGGTTTTTCTCAGTATTAGGGCAAAGACGGTTCATGTGTTTATCTAATGCCTATGTTTATTTCTTACACACGTTTTATGGTATTGTTATAATACATCATGCATTGCTTTACACAGCCATATGATCTAAGTTGACTTTTCTAGATTTTGACCAAATTAAACATGCATTAAAAATTAATTGCTAAGCACTAAGAATAATGTATTTTCTATGTCATTAATAAATTAATGAATAAACCCATTAGAATTAGTAAATGAGACATTTGTTTACCATTTTTAAGTGGGTGATGGTCCTAAAAATTAATCCTCTATATGAAAAACTTAGCTATTCAAAATTGTCTTTGAGATATAAAGAAGCACTGCTGATGCCAGAGTAGTAACAACAGTTATTTGACTTCACCCCGCCTCACTCCTGACCCCAAAGTTTTCCTCATCTGCTTAGACACCACGCCTTCTAGCAGGGATTGCCTGCTGCTTCAGAGAAAAATTCCCCAAGGCCAAAGTGTTGTTATAAGTTTAAAGCCTCTAGATTACATCAAATTTCTTATCTGGATAAGGTTAAGGTCTTGGAGAGCAACTGTGTATTTGTGATTTTCCTGGGGAGTAATTAGTGGGGGTATACTAATGTTAGTAAGAACTATCAGAAAGTGGTTGGTTTTTTTTTTAAGCTTCCATGTGCCAAAGAAAAAAATGGCTGGTACATGTGGTTCATGTGGTTAATGGTTGTTTTAGGGTAGAGGGCTCAGTGCTGACATCAGTCCTCTAGTATGATAGCAGATCAGTCAGTACAGGATGTGCTCAGTGCAGTGAATGTAATAGTATTATGAAAATGAGTTTAATTTACTCTTCTGATAGAAATACTTTTTATAGAAGTGAATTCATAAATGTGTCGTACATGAAGACTTGTCATGTTGGAGTATTCTGATCTTCCTAGATTTTTCTTATTGGCCTCATGTAGCCAACTGGAGCTCAAAGTGTTCCCCAGAAGGGAAGCTAATCATGGTGTTAACTGTGGTCTCCACCTACTCCAGTGCTGAAGGGGTGTTTAAATGTGAGTGTGTGCACACACCAGGTTAAGAAACAAATAGGATGATTATGGCTTCCATTTCTTCTCTGGCTTTCTGTCCAGCTTCAACTGCGTTATTGAACCTGGGAAGGTGGGTTTGGTCTGTAGGTTTTTACCACTCATCAAAAACCATATGTAATCAAACTATTTAGTAAGTGTCATAGGGCTGAAATGGAGTGAGAGTACTGGAAATCAACTGGGAATTGAAAAACGGGAATCTTCTTGAGAAAATGATGCAAAAGTAGATTATGATTTATAATATTCCAACTTCTTCCCTACTTTTATGATAAAATTTTTATCAGGCAGATTCTGTGAACATCATTAGTTCCTGGCATTTTCAGGGGGTTTTTTTTGTTTGCTTTTTTCTTTATTTTAGCAATTTTTAAATATTTTATTGGAAGTCCTTGTTTTCATATTATATATGACTTGCAAATAATTTTATTTTAGATTTTTTTTCTTTTTGGCACCAGAAAGAGCATTTAATTGTGATTTATAAGTATATGGAGGAAAAATTATCTTAAAGAGTTTGGGAGATTAGATTGAGGGAGCAAGCCTTGTTTGGGTTTATTCTACCAAAATGTCCATCAGGAGGGCTTATATCTAGAATCACAAGAGAAGATGAGTTATAAAGCTCTACAAGGCAGTGTGCATTCAAGCCAAGTAATATCACTTGTGATGATCTCTGTGGAATGCAAGAATACTCTATGCAGTTTTTTTTTTTTTGGAAGGAAAGCTTTTTAAAAGCTTCTGATTTTTCTTTTTTTATTAGAACCTGTGCTCACAAAGCAGCATTTGATTTTTATTTGCCATTCCACACTGAATTTCTTAAAAGTAGAATTTCACTGCTCATGTCATCACGGTTGCCTGGTAAAGGTGACATATTCGTGTAATGAATGACTGCATTTGCGCTCTAGTTTTGTACATTTGTTTATATCAACTTGGTTAATGTGTGGCAGTATGAAAGGCAGACTCGTTGTCATGGACTGACAACATTAACTGTTAGTTTGCAAGACCAAAGAATCAAATTTGGACCACGATGGAGTCATTAAGATAACGCTACAGTGGAAGGTCTCTTGGAGGAAAGCTGCTTTCACTGACTTTATTTACACTTCTGATTTGAAGGTAGTATCTGATTTATGTTTGGGATGACTAAACATATGTTGGGATGTTTTCACAACATCCATTCAATAGATCTTTAATGGTTAACTACTAGGTGGAAATACAGTAGTAAATAATAAAAGAAATGTCTTGCCGTCACAGAACTTAGTATTTTGAAAATACTGTAATGTAATATAATTTCAAGTAGAATAAATGTTACAAAAAATACTAAAGCAGGAAAAGAAAATAGTAAGGGTGGGTTTGTTTTTAGAGAACAGTGGTCAGGAAAGATATTCTAAAGAAGTGGCATTTTAAACAGTGACTTGAATATTGGCGGAAGAATATTTCAAGCAGAGGGATAACCATGTAGAAAGGCCTTGAGGGAAAGTTGTACTTTGGTGTACAAGAAACACCAAGGAGGAATTGTGACTGGAGGAAATTGGGCACAAGAAGCCTGGTGGGAAATGAGATTGGTCAGATTATACAGATTTTAAAAGTGAACCACCTTCCCTGGTGATATAGTAGAATTTCATTATTTAAAATGTTCTTTGGAAGATTTCCTGGTTGTCAGGATTAAGTGAGTAAGTAATTAATAATGGTTTACAAAAAGCAAATATTAATGTTTATATAGTGATTTGTGATTGATAGTACCTGACCCATACAACCCCTTAATATCTGTTGGAATAATGATACTGTGTTTCATTTGATGGTTGCGTAAACTATGAGAACCTCAGTCAAAACATTGCCATGCATTATGTAAACAAATGCGTGGTGATTTTGAATAAGAAGTTAAGATTAAAAAGCAAATACTTAATCTTGACCTATAGATATAGGACCGAGTGATAGGATTCAGCAGATAGGATTCTGTAGAATTGTTTTTATTTTTGTTTGCCTCAAGTCAGCAATAAAATATTACTAATTCTTACCATATATGAGTTGAAATCTTAGATAAAATGCTTCAAATATAACTAAAATACCTTTTTTTCCCCCCCCCCCTTTTTGTCTTTTTTTTTTTTACTGACCGGTAATGGGATCGCAACCCTCGGTGTTGCGCCCGCACCGCGCTCAGCCAGTGAGCGGGAACCATTCTCCACATGGGATCTGAACCCTCGGCGGGAGCGTCGCCACACTCCCAAGCAGCGCACTCTCCAGCGCACCACCGGGCCGGCCCCAATACCTTTTAATTTAGACTATGAACCAAGAAATGAGATTTATTCATCCTCTGAAAAATGTATCGTAATATTTGAACACTGCTTTCTTGTTTACATTTTCACATACAAGATCTCATTTAATTTAATCCTCACAATGACACTTCAAAGTGGGTATTATTACTTTTGTATCTTCATTGATATCCTCATTTTATGAGGGAGAATTTTCAGATTGAAATATTTTACAAGTGCATATTTTCAGATTGAGATGTTAAGCATGTTCCAAAGAACGCGTAAGCAGTTTAGTTGCAAAGCTGGAACTCAAAAACATTTTCTGTCTCCACAGCTCCTGTCTCTCCTACTACATTATATTGCATTTCACTGTGACTCATATAAGATTCTCTTAGACAGGGCCTGATTGTAAGCTGGCCATCATTAGTGAAATGACATTAGCTAAATATGATTACCTCTTAATGTTCCCTGAAAGGATTAGACTAGTTAAGACACACTGAAGGGAAAAGCAATTATCTACTGAAATATGAATCTCTTGATTAGAACTGGAAATCGTATATTGATATTAGAATGTTCATCTGGAATTTCTGAAAATCTGAACCACAGTAGTTATTTCTTACTCAGACTTGTGGTAAAGAACTTCAGCGGGGCTAGTTTTGAGGCTTTTTGTTGAGTGCCATAATTAAAATATAACATTTTCCTGGAAGAATAAGTAGTATACCTAACTGACTCATTCTTTAGAAGAACCCAGATTTTAGGGAAGTCTTACTACATAAGAAATTTATGCATTTGTATTACCTTTTCCCAATTTACCTTCTGGCCTAAAGAAAACCATTATTTTAACCAATGTTAAACTGCCTTAGACTTGTAGTAGTAAAACTTGGGAGTGTGCCTTCTTACTTAAATACTCTTTATATTTTAAGATGTGAAATTTATTAGTGTGTTCATAAGACTGGTGGACTCTTTGGTGATAATTTCCCAAAGGTCTCCAAAATGTATGCTGCAGGTTTCCAACTATCTGAGATTTGTAATTATCACTAATATATCACTAATACATGCCAATGATTCTCCCACTGGATATGAGGCATACTTGCCTTACAGCAATTACCTTATTGAATTGAATTTTTTTAAAAAAATAAGAAGTATTTATTTATTGATTTTAAATCTTGCTATCCCCAGTGACTAGCACAGTATCTGGCACCCATTAGGTTCTAAATAAGTATTGGATGAATGAATGAGTGAATGACTGGCTTTCATTTCTAGCTTGGCATCAGGGTTGACATTTACATCTTATTTTTTATTAATAATTTGAATGTTTGAACTTAAGATGCTTCATTATCAAATACCAATTGAAATTTGCTAATTATTGGACTCCTTGCTTTTCAAGATACCTGGATAAATGATTATACTTCTATTCATTGCTATGATTTCTATGTTGTCTAGGTGAATTGTAAAATCATTTCTTCTGATATTAAAATAAATGAGCATAGACATTGGACCATAGATGGGCTTCAGTGGTTCTATTGGCCCACCGAAGTTGTATATAGCACATTGTATATTTGTGTGTATTTATTTTTGTAAAAATTTAATTTTTTAAAGGGAAAAGGTTATTGTTTTCATTATATTCTCATAAGGGTTTAGATCAAAAAGTGAAAAATACTTTTTCCCATACCTACTGTATTTTTAAAAATTTATTATTCATAAGAATCACCTGGAAAACACGAAAAATGCACAGTTCTCTACCCCATAAAATCTGATCCATTAGGACTGAGTTGGGGTTCATAGATACTCTTCCTTTTCCTCCTTTTTATTCTTTCCTCCTCTTCCACCTTAATTGAAAACCTTTTATTTGCTCAGTGTACTGAGTAATTTACATATGTTATATCATTTAATTCTGCTGACAGCCCTTGGTAAGTATATTTAACTTAAAGGAGACTGAGTTAAGTAACTTGCCTAAGGGCAAAGCTAGTAGGCAATAAAGATGAGGTCTGAGGATGGAGCCAGTTCTATTACCTTAGCTCCCTTTTCCCTCCTCTTAATCTGGAGAATTTTAAATCATTTTAAGGATATTCAGAAGTAATAAACTCATGGATGTCTCTGCTTCAGGAGAGTTAATTTCTCTCTCTTTTCTGTATTCTCACTAGATTGTCAACAAGTTGAGGTCTTACTTACCTTTATATCCCTGTGCTTGGTATTATGCCGGATTTATAGTAGATTTCCAAGAATTTTTTCTGAATTGAAATATAATTGATTAACTTGAGCTTTTGTTCCTTAGTAATTCTCAGAGTTAAATTCTAATGGCTATGGTATTAACTTTCTGTGACCTTTCATTTATTAAAATTTGTTTCCTAATTTATTAAATTTCAATTAGTATATAAATTTAGGTCTGACTTATTTAGTTTTAGTTATTGTAGTTGTTTCATAAAAGAAATGCAATCCCATGGAAATTTAAGTCCTATGGAAATATCAGTGAATTGCTTTATTTAATAATGTTATTTGCTAGCATTTCCTTTTTGCTTTTCTCCAGCTCCATCCAGCACATGAATCAGTAGCTGTTTGGATGAACTTTGTTATTGTTTGGTGTAGTCTAAGCAAAGATAACTCAGTGATCTTATTTAAATTTCTCAGCATTGAGAAATCTTGTATGTTATTTTCTCTCATATTTCTGTTGGTATTTCACTTATTTGTTTTATTATACTTTCACACAATCCTTAACACAGATGAGATATAAAACCCTATAAAATCTATCATAGTTGAAACTCTAGACCTTCCCTCAACCCATGGGGATTCATTTGGCAGGAGGCCACCAAAACCAGTTCTTTCTGATGCTTGGTTTCCAGTTTCTACTTTAATTGCTGCCAAAATCTGAACACTTGGGAATTCAATTGCTCATTATATTTGTCACAGACCCAAATAAAGACTGTTGCATGCAAAATATTTATGGGTATTAATTTGGCCTAAGCATGTGTATACTAGATTCCTTATTTTGTGACATTATGAAGTATAGCGCATCCATACAGAAATAAGAGAAAATTTTCAAGAGCTTGTGCCCCTTTTTACTCTGCTAGAAATCTATTATCCATCCAGTCCAGTTTCTAAATTTAAGCATACACCTGGAGGAGGACCTGTTCAGAAATTTTTATGTTCACTTTATGAAGTTTACTCTTCAGAAGCCGTTTCCTGAGGGGTTTGAGTCCGACTCTGAGGCTAGACTACTTGGGTTCAAATCCCTGCTTTATCCCTTACTAGCTTTACAACCTTGGCTAAACTGTCTTAATCTCCCTTGGCTGTTTCTCATTTGTATAATAGGGATACATATGGTTGTTGTGCAGATTAAATGGGTAAAGCTCTTAGAAAAGTGCCTAAAACAGAATAAATCTGCAATATTAACTAGTTTACTATAAGTCATCCTTACATACCAAATAAAACTTGACCAAGGTTGCTGATATGAATTTGCAGTTTCCTGCTAATTAAGAAGGGATAACATTTGTTTGTTACAGAAAATGGAATGTCTGGTCAGCACTAAACTCAACAACGTTCATGACCTTCCATTTTTCCTGTGTGTCCACTTGCTAGTAGGCCTGCCTGCTTCATGTTCCAGTGTTTTATTACTAATCACTGATTTTTCTTATTCTTGTGTTTGCTAATCTGAGTAGTTTATTTGCTCATTCTCTCTCTCTGTCCCCTTTTCCTTTTTATTTACCCTTTACCTTTGCCTTTCTTCTTTCTTACAAAAAACACGTCCCACCTTGCTTCTGCTGTGATGGTTGCAGCTTTCACATGCGATTATATTGGTCAAATTAGGAGGTCCTTGAAGGATGGAAAGTGAAAGTCAGCACCATGGACAAGGTAACTTTTTAGAATTTTTGAGAACATTTTTATCCTGGAAAATAAGTCTTCTATGTCTTCCTTATGCTGGAAATTGTATTCTTGGTTAGTCCTATGCTAACAAATAGAATCTCCTAGAATGAATAACATATTAAGATATTTGCCACTTAAAAATAAGTTTGTAATTTTTCTCAGATCCATGTCCATGTGAACTGGGCTGAGAATAGACTTTGATAGGATATTGGCTTGATTTTACCTACAATTGTCCCCTGTGTTAGGAAAATTGTATTGATGGTAAACATGACAGTAAGCCTATTTGCCCCTCACGCAGTGGATCTCTGCTGCTTAATTTTATTTATGAGAAAATGAGCAGATAAAGAAGTTAGTTGCTTGAGATATTTATCCCATATGGCAAGAGCCTAATATTGTCTGAATTAGAATTCAAGTCATATATCTGTTCTTTGGTATTTTTATATATTGTTCCTGAAATATAAAAAAATCTTGGATTCGGGGGCTGGCCCGGTGGCGCACTGCTACAGTGCGCTGCTTGGGAGCGCAGCGGCGCTCCCGCTGAGGGTTCGGATCCCACATACAGACCGGCCGCTCACTGGCTGAGCGAGGTGCGGGTGCAACACCGAGGGTTGCGATCCCGTTGCCGGTCACGAAAAAAGACAGAAAAGAAAAAAAAAAATCTTGGATTTGATCCATACAAATACTGTACATAGAAGAATTTGTGGTCAATGTAACAGATTGTTTAACTGCTTACAGTGCTCACTTATTTCCTTTATTGGCCTTGGGCACAATAAGCTTTATGCAGATTTAGAGTGTAAACATGGAACATTGTTTCTTTATCTGTTAGTCAACCTGATACTCATTCTGGGTTCCCATTCCAACTCATGGCTGAGTATGCAACTTTAGCCACAACTAAAATCGTGATTTCTCCTCATTAAAATGAAGAAACTCCTTCAGATGCTCCAGAACTCTCTCTTTTAGCTAACTCTGAGGAATTTGACTGTCCTCAATTCCCGGAGCCACTGAGAGCTCAGTGGGGCTACTTCAGGCCTTCTGTATTCACTTTTTCTGTCTCTTTTGTATCTAAGAGAATATTTTGATCTCCTGTCTTCATGGCTGGGAAAACTAGATAGTCAGTTAGTCTTCCAACCCTACTGTTTATGCTAGGAATGATCCTTAAAAAATTAAAATCCAGTAATTTACTTTCTTTTTTAATTATTTTGATGATCTTGTTCCCTTACCGTGGTGGAGGCCAAGATAAAGTTTAAAATTGCAGTGAGATTGGCAAAGAGAAGGATGGTGATAAGGGATTTCAGGGCCAAAAGGAAACAAACAAAAAACCATATATTTTTCATTATGGTCTCAATACTCTGCATTGTGATAGAAAAGGAGGCAAATGCAATTTTGTAGTAGCATCTGGACCAGTTTGAGATCCTCAAACCATCTGTATAATTTTTTAAAGCATAAATCTGAAAAAGTAAAATTTCTTCAAGGATTTTGTTTTTAAAACAAAACCTATATGTTTTAAAACAAAAACAACAAAAATATGTATTGTCTACACATGGATATTAATACAAAATGACCTTTTGAAAAAAATCAATTATTAACATTCATTTTTTGGAAGAATTTATACGTTATGGGAAATGTTAAAATTTTATTTGTAATTTCTATTAAATTTTATTATATATTTTTCCCCAAGGGATTTCAAGCATGGATATTAGGATGACAAGAGGTTTGTGGAATCCATCTGTGTTTGCTTTTGACTTCAAGCTACTGTGTCACCCTGTTATAGTAGGCTGCCTTAAATCTTTATCTGTGACTTTCTTTTACCATGAGCATTATTGCTCTAGTCTAGGGAGTAACTTTAAATGGCTAAACTGTGCAACTATCAGGCTCTTCCACAGGTATTAATGATTAAATCACACATTTCCTGTAGCATTGCTGGTCTTAAAGATAGTACCATAACTCAAAACAAGTGTTTTTAAACAAAGAGATTCAGATATATTGTTGTTTAATTTTGTTAATCCCTATGGTAAATGCAAAGTGTCTAAAGTTCTCTTAAAATCCAACCAAACCGAACAAAATATTGTCAGAGGCACGAATTATTTCTATTAAATGGCAAAGATGTATATTTTGTATATATACATATGTATATATATCACATACGTAAATATCCAAAATTGGAGATATATTAAAAATAATACTCATGGTAATTAAAGAAGTATTTACCACCACATCTGATTTGTAAACCATCTCTGGGGAAGTATCAAATTAATGATAGGTGGCATTTTCTCTATCAAGCATCAGTAGTGTAAAGAATGCAAAAAAATGTAGGTGTGAAACCTTCCACTAAGATTTAAATGTAAGAAAAAATGTACGTTGGCTCAATAAATAATAGTGCAAAGGTACAGTGGAATTATATGACTTTAAAAACTGTACTGCAAAGTTTGCTTAAAATCCTGAAAAGATAGTAGTCATGTCATACTAGGCTTAAATACATGAAAGATAAAAGCAGAAAACTCCAGATATTATAAACCTAATAGTTGTATTTTGGTCTTTTCTGCTAATCATACAGTCAAGTGGCATTTTTCTGAGTAGCAATTGTTAACATTAAGCTTTGCTGTATTTTGAATGTATCAAGTGAATATGACTGATTTTGTTACATGGCTTTATTTTCTTTTATTACTTTGTGTACATCCTTATGTCTTGCTTCGGGTATGCAAAAGTAAAAAAACAAAGTGATGATTGGAAACTTTTTTTGGGACAGTTAGAAATATGAAAACTTTCATGAGCTCATTGCCATACAATCAGAAGGGGCATACTTTTAATTGGTTGAATGCATGTTTAATAGGAAAAATTGAGAAATCTTGAAAAAGTCTAGTTATGTTTTGTGTTAAATTTCTTTTATTGCTATTTTGTTGTTATGGTGTATAAAACCAGCAAATCCAATATAAAATGTAGAAATATTTCCAAAAACCTTAAAACCTTTCTTGTTTATGAATTATTTTGAAGTCAAAAAGAAATATAAACCCTTATTTGAAAATTTAGAAAATTCCAAAAAGCATAAGTAAAAAGAATGTTTTTTATTCAACATTCTGAGATAATGAGTTATTTCCTTTTTTGGCTTTGCTTGTTTTCCATAAGATACAACATATTCAATTTCCTGACATCTCTTTTAAAAAATTACATGTTGTCATATAAACTTGGCTTGTTTAACATTTACTTAAATTGCATTTGTAATGAATGAATAGCATCCCTCAAATTTAAAGTTCTCTATTCTGCTAATGTTGAACATTTAGGATTTTTCTCCTATTTTTCACTGCCATGAGAATGCTACAATGAACCTCTGTATGTGTAAAACTCTTTTTAAAAAGTATTATTTCTGCAGAAATATTTGAAAGGACACTACAATCTGTAAAGTGTAAAATTTATATATGTCTATTTTTTCCTTTTTTTCCCCCCCTGTGACTGCCAGTATTAGGGCAAAGAGAAAAGAAAACTGTTTTCTACTTTAGAGGCCCAGGCTCTAAGTTAAGTTAATTTTTAGTCCAGAAGTACTGCAAAAGTGTTCTTCAGAGGCCCATCTAATCTAAATAATTTAGTTATTCATATTTGCAATTGTGATTGTATAAATGTCATGCTTAAAAACTCATCACTCTAGAGAGAAAAAGTTCACAATTTAGTTAATGAAGTATCAAAAGCTTATCAGGATAAGTTAGACTCAGTTACAGAAATTGGATCTTTAGTGCAGAATTCCAATAAATAATAACTAAAAACAACAGCTGGTAGCTAATATCATGTCAGACATTTCGAAGTGCTTTATATGCACTTTAAAATTTTAACCATCATAAATGAGGTTGCATTATGTTTCTTAATCAGAATTTAAACTATCTTTTAAAAACTGTTTATTGCATTGTAATTACATATGGAAGAGTAAACAAATCTTAAGTATTCAGTTTTGTGAATTTTCACAAATGAATTAAAGAGTGCCCAGAAGACCATCTCATGCCTCCTATGGTCACTATCTGCCAATTTCCAACATTATAGGTTAGTTTGCGTATTTTTTAAATAATAGCTTTAGTGAAATATAATTCATAATGCACAAAGTATACCCTTTAAAAGTGTACAATTCAGTAGTTTTTAGTATATTTACAAAGTTGTGCACTGATCACCCCTAATTCTAGAGCATTTTCATCTCCCCCAATAGAAATCTCATTTCCATTGGCAGCCACTCCCCATTATTCCCTCTCTCCAACCCCTGGAAACCACTAATCTGCTTTCTATTGATTTGCCTATTCTGGACATTTCATATAAATGAAATCATAAAATATGGCCTTTTGTGTCTGTTTTTTTTTCACTTAGCATGATGTTTCAAGGTGTGTCCATATTGGAGCATGTTTTACAGCTTCCCTTTTTAAGGCTGTATACTATTCTGTCTTATTGGTATGCCACGTTTATCTATCCATTGGTTGTTTGATTGACTTTTCAGTTGTTTTCCACCTTGTGTCCGTTATGAAAAATTTGTGTGCATGAACATTTGCATACAAAGGTTTTATGTGGTCATATGTCTTCACTTCTTTATACATAGGATGTAATTGCTGGGTAATATGGGGATACTTCAAAAAGTTTGTGGAAAAATAAAATTGAAAGATAAAATGAATCTCTCCATGAAGTTTTTGAAGTACCCTTGGATGGTAACTCTATTCATTATACTCCTGTTACAATCATCTGGTTCATATGGTAACTCTGTGTTTAATATTTTAAGGCTGTGCTGTGTGAAACTGTTTTCCAAAGTGGCTGCGCCTTTTTACCTTGCCACCAGCAATGTATGAAGCTACAAATTAATCTACCTTTTCACCAATATTGTTATTGTCCTTCTTTTTGATTATAGCTGTCCTTTTGGGTGTGAAGTGGTATTTCAATCTGGTTTTGATTTGCATTACCCTGGGGACAAATGATGTTGAATATCTTTAATGTGTTTATTGGTCATTTTTATATTTTCTTTGGATAACTGTCTATTCAGAACCTTTGCCCATTTAAAAAATTAGATTGTCTTTTTCTTACTGAGTTGTAGACTTTATATTCTAGATACAAGTCCTTCATCAGATATATGATTTACTAATATTTTCTCCTATTCTTTGTGCTGTCTTTTCACTTTCTTAATGGTGTCCTTTGAAACACAAACAGTTACAATTTTGATAATGTTTCATTTATCTTTTTTTTAATACCTTATACTTTTGTTGTCCTATCTGTGAAACCTTTGCCTAACCCAAAGTCACAAACATTTGCTCCTGTATTTTGCTTTAAATGTTTTAAATTTTTGGCTCTCACACTTAGGTCTGTGGTCCATTTTGAGTTGATTTTGTGTATTCTGTAAGGCTGGGGTCCAACTTTATTCTTTTGCATGTGGGTGTCCAGTTGTCTTAGCATCACTTGTTGAAAAGTCTATCCTTTCCTGTATTGAATTGTTTTGGAACCCTTGTCAAAATTAAATTGACCATAAATGTAAGGTTGTTTATATTTCCTGAGTCTCAATTCTATTCTGTTGGTCTGTATTTTCTTTCTTATGCTGGTACCACACTATTTTGATTACTGTAGTTTTGTAGTAAGTTTTGAAATTGGGAAGTATGAGTCCTACAGCTTTGTCCTTCTGTTTTTCAAGAATGTTTTGGCTATTCTGGGTCTCTTGCATTTTCATATGAACTTTGGGATCAGATTGTTAAAAACTGAAAAAAAAGTGAGCTGGGATTTTGATACAAATTGAATTTAATCTTTAGGTTAATTTAGGGAGCTGTACTATTTTTTTTTTTTTTTTGTCTTTTGTCTTTTTCCGTGTCCGGCAATGGATCGCAACCCTCAGTGTTGCCCCCGTACCGGACCGGGGACCGGCAACGGGATTGCAACCCTCGGTGTTGCCCCCACACCTCGCTCAGCCAGTGAGTGGGAACCGGTCTGTATTTGGGATCCGAACCCTCGGGCGGGAGCGCCGCTGCGCTTCCCAAGCGGCGCACTTATCCAGTGCGCCACCGGGCCGGCCCCGGGATATTTTTTAAAA
>NW_007727958.1:275627-321584 GCF_000696425.1 Galeopterus variegatus
TTTGTTATCTTAGGTATGTGTCCAAGTTTTCATTTCTTCATGACCCTAGCAAAATGAGTCAGGTGACCCTGAGGTAAAATGCTGCCTTTGGGTCCCAAAATAGGCCTTCATGTAGTTAATTATAGAGTCTTTATTTCATTCTTGAGATAGAACCCGTTCTAACAATGTGTAGTAGATAACATGACTTCTTGTAAATCCATAACTTTGTACTGTCTTGTTTAACTGAATTTTGTGTTTTTTTTTTTTTTGTCTTTTGTCTTTTTCCGTGTCCGGCAATGGATCGCAACCCTCAGTGTTGCCCCCGTACCGGACCGGGGACCGGCAACGGGATTGCAACCCTCGGTGTTGCTCCCGCGCCTCGCTCAGCCAGTGAGCGGGAACCGGTCTGTATGTGGGATCCGAACCCTCAGGCGGGAGCGCCGCCGCGCTTCCCAAGCGGCGCACTTATCCAGTGCGCCACCGGGCCGGCCCCGGGAGCTGTACTATTTTAACAATGTTACATCTTCCAGTTAATAAACATGGGATGTCTTTATATTTATTTAAGTCTTTAATTTTTTTGTGATGTTTTGTAGTTTTCAGTTGCACAAGTCTTACGCTTCTTTTCCTAAATTTATTCATATGATTTCATTCTTTTTGATGCTTTTGTAAATGAAATTGTCTTAATTTCATTTTTGAATTATTCATTGCAGCTTTGCCTGTTTTTATATTTCATATAAATGGGATAATTTTGACTCTGTTCTCTTTTGTGTGTCACTTTTGCTCAATGCTGTGTGTGAGACACATTTGTTACTCCACATAGCAGTAGTTTGTTCATTCTAATTGTTATGTATTTTTTCATTGTATGAATATGTCACAATCTATTTCTACAAGGCTACTTCACAAAGTTCATGATTGAAAGATTATATTATCTTTCAATTCGATTTTCCAATGAACTTTTTGAAGTACCCTTGTATATTCCATCTTGATATGTAATTGGCATGTTTCCAGTTTGGGGCTATTTTGAATAATATTACTATTAACATTCTATTCTTATTAACAAATCTTAGTGAACACATCATACATTTTTTCTGGGTGTATTTCTAGGTATGGAACTGCTAGGTCATAAGGTATACTTGAATGTGCAGCTATTGAAGGTACTGCCAAATAATTTTACAAAGTGATTGTATTAATTTATAGTTCCACCACCAGTGTTTCAATTACTTTTTACACACAGAAGAAAAACAGTTTGTGTAGTCTTTATTTTTCATTTTGAGCATTTCCAAAATATGTAGTGGTATCTTGTTATGGTTCAAATTTGCGTTTTACTGATGACTAATGATGTTGAGCATATTTTTTTTTCTAATTGTTATTTGGTTATTCTTTGTGTGTGTGTGTGTGTGTGTGTGTGTGTATAGCACTTATATAAGTCTTTTGCACATTTTCCATTGAGTTATCTGTCTTTTTAATATTTATTTGTAAGAGGAATTCTTTATTTGCTATAGATATAAGTAATTAGGATAGTGTCATACTGGTGCAAGTAATGAAAATTGAGTGGTTGAACAGAATAGAGTTCAGAAATAGACCCTGCATATACTGAGAATTAATTTATGGAAAAATGACTCTAAATTACAGTAGGGAAATGATGGCCTTTTCAATATATAGTACTGATTATGTTAGGACAATTTTAATAGTACAATTTTGTTACCTATATGGTGTGATTTCCTATCTCACACCATGTAATACTCATAATATCATCCCAAATGGATTGTATATCTAAATGTGAAATGTAAAATAATGATGCTTTCTGAAAAAATACAGGAAATTATATATATAACTTTGAGTAATTTCCTAAATTTCTTAAGCAGGATACAAAAAGCACTAACCTTTAATTAGAAAAATAATAAATTGGGCCTCATTAAAAATAAGAAATTCTCTTTATGAAAAGACACTACTCCAAAAGTGAAAGACAAGACACAGAGCAGCAGAGGATATTTGTAGTGTACATATCCAACAAAGGACTTTATATCCGGAATTCAAATTATTTTAGATCTATTCTGGTAATTTTCAAGATTTTTATTATAACAGCGTATAACTGTGTGTTAAAATGATCTGTGCCTTAATTTGACTGAGTTTAAAAATATTAATAAAAATAGTGGTAATAAAAATTAGTAAAAATAGTGGTTTATATACTAATAGATTTTAAATCAATTAACTTTACACATTGGTCTTTATTAATCTAACTTCTGTAATTTTTAAAAATCCAGCAAACTAATTATTTACAATTTGAGAATAGAAAAAACACATTAATACTTAAATTTTATTATTTAGTTTTTCTGTTTGTAAAATTAACTAAACACTAAATCCAGATATTTTATTACCTAAATACCCGTAAATTTTACAAGAAATCTGGTGTGCCAAAAGATTCATGTAGGTACTTTTTTTAGTCTAAAATTTAATTCTATATTTTATGTTCTTAAAACATATTAGGGTCATGTGAAATTAAGTCAGTTTTAAATACATAGTTGTATTTAAAATTGTAGTAAAGTTTTAAAAAGTACTTTTAAGAAGTTTAGTCCAGTAATGCTACTAGAAAATAGAAACATTTATGAAGTTCAAATTGCTTATGTTATATTTACTCCATTTTAATATTCTTCTAAGAACCTGAGATAATGTCACTTAATTTTAAAAATTGGACTTATCTATTTTAAATAAATATGTATGTACAATTATAAACACTACATATATATAAATTGTAATTTAAAGATATGATTACAAAATTTTGATTAAAAATTTTCAGAACTTTTATTATTATATTATACCTGGGTTTTATCTTTCCATCTTAGTAAATGCTAACTTGTTTAGAAGTAAATATTTATTTAATATCCTTTATTGTGACTTAAAACTTTATTTTTTCTTTTGAATTTTAATTGGTTTGATATACTTGAGATTATTTGAGAATTCATTTTTATTCCACAAAACTCTAGAAGTTTTGCTACTTTTATATAATATTAATTTCTTTCATTTATCCATTTTGAAAAATTGATTAAAATAGTTCTGTGACAGATATATCATGAGATGTTTTAATTTTGTTACTGTTGAATTCAAATGTCGATTTTAATGAATGTTACTCAATTAAAGTGGTGTTCATATTTTTTATGCATCCATAATCAATATAATCAATTATATTTTTACATAATTGCATAGATACACTTCTCAGGATGTTGGAGGATTAATGCAATTTTTTAATATGTGGCAGAATTGCGAGAAGCTGGAGAATAATTTTGATGACATCAAGCACACAACTCTTGGTGAGCGAGGCGCTCTCCGAGAAGCAATGAGGTAAGTCTGGGTCACCATAGCAACAGTCACAGATGTGGTAAAGAAAAAGTCATTCTTCATTATTGGGGGAACAAATGAGTTCATTGCCACCATTCAGCTCTGTTCTCTAAGGTATTAATTTGTCAGTGGAGAGACTTCCCTTGAGGCTGTACTTTGGTTTTGAAGCTGCATAAATGTTAAGCCTCAGTGCACAGTAAAAAATGTAAATGTTTAATTTGTTACTTAAAATGCTTAAGGGGTGTCTTGTTTTATATTTATACTAAACTGTGTGATTGAATGAAAATATTGTTCATCTAAATTCTGCCTGTATATAAAAAAATAAACATTGTACAGTGGTGATTTAACTGGGTAGTATTTCCTCCTAATTAGTATTTAATTAAAAAAAGAGGTTCTTAAAATTTCATCTTCTATTACATTTTATAGGATTATATTATAGTGTTTTTAAAGTGATTTACATTTTTACGCAATTACAAAGCATGTGATTTACTTCTTTTCAAATACAGTGGTCTATAATGAGTCTGATTTTTTTCTTTTTTCTTTTCTTAACATGACTATTTCTGAGTATTTCTTTGAAAACACCCCAAACTTGATGCTTTTTAAATAATTTTAGTGAAATGTTCTTTAAATTCTTTGATAGAATCAAGGAAGGCGTTTTGCTAGATATTAAAAATGTGTGAGGAATAAAACTCATCATTCTTAGAGAGAGAAAACAACAAATTATATTAGTCTGATAAGTTCTGAGATTGAACCTTTGAGTGGGATAATTTCCAATGTCTTTGTAAAGAAATAGTATATTTACTTTTACTTAGCCTATGAAACTAAAATAGATTTTAAAAATATATTTTATTCTATCTTAATGCTCATTTTTTATTAACGAACTTAAGGCTAAATAAAATTAAAATAAGAGAAAGGATAAACTTAAGAGGCTTCCTAGAAGGGTAGTTTAGATACAATTTTGTTATTGCTAGCACACAGTTACCATATAGTTTAGTTTAGAAGCTGCTCTCATTTAGTAACCTCCCTTTTACCATGCAAGCAGCAGGAGAAAGTAATTAAATTTAATAGAAGCTGCCCTCATTTTGAAGCCACTTCTATTTAAAACCACAGGGGGAGGTAATTAAATTTAATGGAAACAGTAGCTTCTACACAAAGATACATGGTACTTCTGTATAGATGATTATGATGTCACAAAAAGAGGAATAATATATTACTAGTACTGAGAAATTACCAGCTGGAGCAAGTGAGCCTATTTTATTGTTAATGTCTTTACTAATAAAAAAAAGGGAAAAATAAAACTGAGCACACAATGGAGAATCTGTGTCTATATAAAATGCAATCAGATATTCTCAGAAAATTTAAGTTATTGAAAATAGTTGTAAATTAAAAATAAAGTGTAAACTATATTGTGGAAAAGACTAATGCAGAAATTATGAATGAATGAACTGTGTTTCCACGTAGTCTTTATACTCTATTGGAACACATCATTTTTTGTATATGCTTATAATAATTTTGAATACATTAAACATGAATACCAATATTTATTTAGAAAACAACAGTTATTTCCTGTATTTTTATATCTATTCATTTTGAAGCAAAAACACAGACAAACAGGAAGACAAAGAGGGTGGCAGCTCTCATGTGTTGAATAAAAGACTGAAGGCCAAAACGTAGGAAGAGTTGAAAAGGGGCAATGTGAATGAAAACGGATGTGAGTGAGGGAAATGCAGTGAACAAGGAAAGGACATGTAATCAGTACAGGCAACTTGGCATAAAGAAACAACAAACTGAATGATGGGAGAATTGCGTATGAAGATTATTAAATTCTGCCAAATTTTACTTAACATTTTAGGACACACCAAGATGTCCTGCTTTTAAAAAAGTAGAGGTGAACTAGTGAGAAAAACAAGTATTACCTGGTTGTAGTAACCTCTCAACTACTCAATGCTATAAGATAAAGCAGCAGTCGAGATAATTTAAATAAGAATTTAATTATATGGCTGTGAAACGCACTTGTTTACATAGGTTGCGTATTTTATACAGACAAACATATTACTGGTAATGTTTAGATTCACTGAACGCAGTGAAATAATGTAGTAACTAATAGCATTCCATAATTTAGCATACTGTGTGTCAGGTCCTTTTTTTTTTTTTTTTTTTTTTTTCCTTTAGAAAATGCAGCAAGTGCTCATTCTTTTACACGTGAGATTATGGAAACAAACAAAAAAGTATAATGTGATTAATACAAAAAGAACAAAATGCATTGTTAGCTCAGCAGTGATCAATTTTTCCTTATATGAAGGGTGTCTGGATCAAAGAAAACCATGAAGAGGATAAGAAATTTGATGTAGGCTCTAAGAGATGGACAGTTTTGCAGGTGGAGGGACTAGTACGGAGCAAAGGCATGGAGGCCCGCAGGTGCAAAGTGCACAGTAATTGATGTGATGGAAAGCAAGATTTTTCAAGTTTTTTTGAAAGGTTTTCCTGCGAAGCTCAAATAGGCAGAATTTTTCTACCAGTATTATGTCTTCTTATGTCATGACATCTTAGGTGGAAATGGAGCAGTATTGGGTTGGCAGGGATGGTGGGGGCAGTTCACAATCTGAGTAGGGTAGGGAGCAGTGAGACACAGATGTGAATAATTTGCCAAAAGCCTGACTTAGCACAGAGGCTAGTCTCAAGAGGCCGGCTGAAAATGTGTTTTTCTGTACTTTAGAGGCCAGTTATATGGAGTCTAGCTTGCCATGATAAAGAACATAAATTATTTTGGGGAGCCATGGATTTTAAGGATTGGAGTGACGATATTAAATGTAACAACTATGAAGATAATTTTATAGCTGTGTAGAGTTGGAGTACAGGAAGAAGATACTATGTAGGGATAGATACAATCATTCATTTAATGAACATTTATTGGGTTTTTGTAATATATCAGGTAATGGGGTTACAGATATGAATGAGACAGTCCCTGCCTTTGAGGATTAATGGTCTAATGGAAGAGACAAGAAAATCAACTGCTTGACACGAAGACCCAGAGGCCATTTACTTGTTTTTTTCTCTGGTCCCAGATACTTCATGGTAGTTTCCTTCTTGGTCCACTGGCATGGCATAATTTGGCTTTGGGAGCATGCCCTTCTTTCAGAAGCTTGATCTCTTCTGTAGCTCTTGGGAGGCTGCAGGTGCCCATTAAGGTGCTTTTGTCCTGAGCATGTTTAGCCAGGAGGAGATAGAGCAGAACTGGACTAAATCTAAGATTGACATATTGTGGCTGCTGTGTTAGTGCCTTTCATTAACTTGGGTACCTCCTGGTTTATTAAGGTTATATTATTTCCATGAGCTTAGAGCAGAAAAGAGAGAATTCTGCCATTGTTTAATTCTCTGCCACCTCATCCAGTTTCTCTTTCTGGCCAGTCTTTGCCATGCAGTCCTGACCCTGTTCTTTCGTCAGTACCCCAGTGCATGAATCCTTTTAGACCCCTCCTGAGCTTCCCCCAATCCCAGGTCTGAGGATGCCCCAAGCCTGTAGCTCAAGGGACTGCAGTCTTCTCTGGAATGTGCTGGCTGAATAAAGCATTAAATAAAGGCATTCACTGAAATAGGCTGAGAGAAAAAAAGAAGAGGATTAATGAAGAAGATTTTGGTTTTCAGATGAATTTGAGATAGAAAGTAAACTCATATAAATGTGCAATAGGCAGAGGGAAAACATAATTCTACAACTCAGGAAGAAGACTAGGAGTTTATGTACACATTTGGGACTTGTTAGTATTTTGATACTTGTAGCCATGGGAAGGCATGTGATTGCCAAGAGTAGTGCACCAAATTAGAAAAAGAGAGTCCACCCAGATTCCTAAGAAAATATTGGGCTTTGGAAAATGTGCATCAGAGAAAAACATATTTTGGAATTTAAAAATGTAATCTTTTCTAACAGAGTAAGACAGGACACTGTTATATGCTCTGTGCATCTGAGAAGAAAAGGACGGGGGCAGGGGTGGTTTCCTGCCCACTGTTTTGTGGCCATGGAAATTTGTGGCACATGTAGAGCTGTGCTGCCCTGAGGAAATTTCTGTGATGATAGAAATGTTCTGTATGTGTGCCATTTAGTATGACAGCCACTAGGTACATGTGGCTACTGAGTACTTGAAGCTACTGAGCACTTGAAATATCACAAGTGTAACTGAAGTATTAACTGAATACTTAATTTTATTTAATTTTTATTAATTTAAATTTAAATACTTGCATGTTTTTACTGGCTGTGGTTGGACAGTGCCGCCTTAGAGGGATGTTTTTATATTGCTAAAGTGACTCTAAACTGCCTCTCACTGATGGAGTTCTTATCAGTGGAGAGGCCACAGTGAGGCTAAACCACATTTACACACATCACATATACAAACTCTCTTAGAAAACTGAGAGTGAAAGGTAGACCCATAACGTAGTAACGGACATACAACTAAAACTAACAAGTGTGATTTGATATGGAGAAGACAACGTGACTGTTATTATCTAATGGCATGATTTATATCTAGAAAGCTCAAGAGAATTAATGACAAAACCACTCTAAGAATTTATAAGAGAATTTATTAATGTGGTCATATTCAAAATAAAAATGGAAATAAATGAGCTTTTCTGTCTCAAGTATTCCCCTCTTATCTATGGGGGATACATTCCAAGACCCTCAGTAGATGACTGAAACTGTGGATAGTACTGAATCTTATATACACTATATTTTTTCCTATATATACATATCTATCATCAAATTTAACTTATAAATTAGGCACAGAGAGAGATTAACAATAACTAATAATAAAATAGAACAATTATAACAATATAAAAGTTAACTGAATGTGGTTTTTCTCTCTCTCAAAATATCTTATTGTACGGAACTCACCCTTCTTCTGATCTGTTGATCTGATAATCGGGGGCGGGGGGCCACTCAGTGACTAACAGGTGGGTAGCATATACAGTGTGGGTACACTGGACAAAGGGATGATTCACGTTCAAGGTGGGATGGAGCCAGGATGACATGAGGTTTCATCGCAGTACTCAGAATAGCACACAATTTAAAACTTATGAATTGTTTACTTCTGGAAAAATTATACAAACCCAGATGTTATAGCCTGCTATACATCAAGGATATATGATATAGCCACTGTCATATGTGTCTGTCATTGATCAAAATGTTGTCATGTGATGCATCGCTGTAAATGAAACAGCCAAAGTCCATTGGTTTATGGAATTGGCTGTGTCTCTGAAGTTTGGATGGGGAAGGATATGATAAACTAAAAAGTAGCTGAAGAAATCACTAAGCCTTGATTATGAAAGCTTCTGTAAATGGGAAAAATTATAAAATTAGAAAACATCAGTGTTCTGCATTAATATGTGTATGACAAATTTTAAAAAATTATGAGCCCAATGGATAATCGGCAAAGTATGATTAAGAAACTCTTGAAAATATTCAACTCCAATGGCAAACAGAAAGTGTGAATTTCATAAAAATATATGAGTATCTTGCTTGCTGCCGGTACTGCAGTTCAGTGGAGAGGAGGTTTTTGGGTGCTAGAGATGGAATGGTAAGACAGCCATTCTCAGGATTGGAAACTACTGCTTTGTTTAAGGAAAGAAGTGTGCCAATACATACTAAGAGCCTTAAGATAAACATACCGTTTCTGTATTAATTTCCCTTGTAGAAGTATATCTTGCAGAAGCCATAGAAATATGGACATTCTGAATCTGGTTCTGAAATTGTGGACTATAACCGTGAACACATTGAATAGAACCTAATTGTCTACTTTAAGGAAACAAATAAGGAAATAAAGATATAGTAAATTGTGGCAGATTTACTTTTATGTGGACATTAAAATGGTCTTTAGCGCAGTGTTTTTAGTGACACAAGAATCCTGATGTTATAATACTCTGTGAAAATACCAAGAAACAAAATTACATGTAGAACATGATCGCAACTGAACATAGAGAATATAGAGAAAAAATATAGAAATAAAATACAGCAATTATTTCTGGGTGGTTGGTTTTCAGATACCTTTTCCAGGCTTATACTTTCCTGTTCTTTTAAATTTTCTGTAATGGGAATATTTTATGAAAAATTAGAAAAATGATGAAGTAAAAACAGGAAGAAAATTAAAAGAACAAAATATGAAATGAGTACTAGGATAGGTGGTAAGGACCGTATTGGAGACTCCAACTGTAATTTTTGTAAGTTGTTACCTTTAGTTTTACTTTTTGTAAAATAGTGTTAAAAAACTCTTAGGATTGATATGAGGAATGAGGATAAAGTATGAGAGAATGCTTTGTAATTTATGAAAATTAATCAAAATAAGATACAAATACTATGATTGTATATATTATTTTATTTTAATAATATATATATACTGATTATTTAAAATTATTCCCCATGTCATACATAATTGATATAATTGACTGGAAAACATCACTATAATCTTAGAATATAGAATACCAAAGAGAATATTTCTTGTCTAACTTACTCAGAGCCCACTGTAGTGCAATGACTATATGGATTTTGGAAAACGATGACATAAGAAAAACATTTTAAGGACAGAAAAAAACTCACCATCTTTAGGTCAGATCTCTGTTCTTTACTATAATAATGAACTTACACCTAAAATTCTCAAGCTTCTTTTCGTCATATTTTCTCCTTATCTCGGTTGATTCAACCCTCTTATCATGCCAAGGTGATTTGATTTCTGTATTATCATAGTTTTGCACCTGTCTTAGCCCCTGTAATAAATTCTAAACATCAAGAGGAAAGGTGGTGCCGTTTTTAGCTTTGTATCTTTGTGTCCTTTTTCAGTCCCATAAACAGTATAGCGCCAGGGAAGTACGTACATGGAATTGGAAGGCATTTGTATTGAATAACTAGAGAAAAGGGAATGTCAAATTCTGAAAAAGAAGAGGTACACAGAGAATACAGTTCATTAAAACAAAAAACAGTAAAAATACTATGGGAGCTTTTTGGCAGTGGCTTAATAAATCCACAGAAATTTGTTAGATTTATGGATATACCTCAATGACAGGAATATAGATTGCATTTTTGGAGTACCAACATTGCCCATTAGGGTTTTGTATTTTATTTGTAGAGCCATGCCTATTTAATGAGAACTGTTATATTTAAATTATTATTATATAGATGTACTACCAGGCCATAATGTCTCCGAAATCTGTCCGACCTTTTTGTTTGGCTTCATCACGTGTTAAGAATTTTGTCACTAGATGGTGATGTTGAGTTGCACAGTTTATGTTTGCTGGCTTTTTTCTGGTGTGTGTAATAGTATTTGTAGGCATGTCATAAACCCAGCTGTTTACACAGAGTTAGATATTAAAGCACAACCAGGTAAACTTGGAAAATAGTTTGTAAGAGATATAACAATTCTAAATATTATTTGAGTCAAAAGGTTAAAATTGCTTTAATGTGCTTGTTTCTTTACTTTTGACTCAGAGATGGAAGAAATATAAATAGCAATCTAAACTTTTTATTGAAGGAATGAGGTCCGAAGAGAGAACCCATGACATTTAAAAGAGGTATTTTTCAGCTTTTCAGGTATATTCCTTCTAGATGTATTAGCCTAAAATACATCTTTAATTTCACTCCTCTGTTAGTATTCAGTAACACTGGGCCTGATTACCATCCTATCTAAAGGTTGTGTTGCTTCTGGTACATAGGTATAGGTGTGGTTTTAGCTGTTTATTGTTTTAGTTATGTTAATCTTGCATCCCTTGCTAAGTGTAACGGTTAAACTACATTGATGTTTCTTTTATTGATACTTCTACATGAATTGGAGTAAAAGACTGTCTTTATGAGTAATTTTGTTCATCTGAATAAGATTTAAATAAAGATAAGGGTATTATCATTATCCTACTTAATCTTATTCTTGCAGAAAAGTTTGTGTGTGTGTATGCGTGTGTTTGTGTATACATGTATTATATGTGTGTATGTATTTTATATGTGTTTGTGTGTGTGTATAAAATCTCCCCCTCCCAGTCAAGGAAAACTTTCAATGTGACAGCATTTGGAGTTTGGATTTCCTTTTGCTTTCCAGGTATGTACACTAGGATTACAAAGATACAAGGAGATTCCATGAAATTATTTTATAATAGTTTAAAAATAAGGGAAGGAAAGGAGAAAGCACCTTAAATATTTGAGTAGAGAATTAATTAAATGGGTTAGAAAATAAATATAAGGCTATGAGAAAAATTCAAGTGGCATTGAAGAAGAACATAAAATAAGTAAAATGATGAGAAAGTATTAACAAAATAGTTTACTTCTATACTTCTAGTAAAATCAGGAGGTTTTTAAATAGTATGGATAGTAAATTAATATTTTAAAAATCCTGAATATGTTATGTAATGATATCAGTGATTACAGAAGACTTAACATTTGTGACATATTTTTTATTTTCCAAGTTTTCAAAATTGAACATAAATTGCTTTTATAATCAGAAATACCTGTGTATGTTTGTGTATTTTAACTATATGTAAAGTTTGACCAATGAAATTGTACTCAAAAGCAATGTGTTAGCTATATTCTATTTTAATTAAATGTTTTGATCCTATCTTAATTACATTCTTCCAAGTTTTCTTTTTTTTTACTAAATAAATCAGAAGGAATCTCCTGAAAGCCCTGCCCCCCAAATCAGGACAGTACAAGAGTATCCTCTTGTCTTCTATGTAGAGAACATCTTATCTTTATCATTTCTATTATAAAGAGACACATATTCTACCATGCCCACAGTAGGTTCCTTGGTTTGGTTTATGTCACCTAACACATGAATAAGGCAATCAGATTAAATGCCTTTAGATTTTTTGAAATCTAAAGACAAAAGCGCATTGCTTTTTTTAGGTAGTGATGGCGCATCTAATCTAATAAACATCATTGAAATACAGCTCAAAAAATATATGTAATTGATTGCATTTATGTGATCTATGTAATTATTTCATGTAAATTGTGTAAGATAAATATATATTTATATATATTACACATGAATGCACATGCACACGCTTGGTATCATCTGTTTACCATGTAAGTTAGGAAGGTTACTTTCATTCACTCACTTCAGGGGTGAGTGAAAGCAAGATTTGACACTCAGTTTCAGATGTCCCAAAGATAATTTAATTGTTCTACCATTCATGGGGAATAGAAGGAAAGTCCTGTATTAATTGTTACTATTGTTTAATAAAACCAAACATATGCCCAGCAATAATACACTTGGATTATTTATGGAGTTAGTAACAATTGGCATATATAAATTTAGAACTATGTTAATTTAGAATCTTTTTCCCTACTATAAACATTAATTAGAACTTGAATGTGAGAAATATTGATTATGTAATTATCAATTATAAATTTTGTGATATAGCAGCACTAATGGATTCAGGCATAGGTTAACTCAATTGTTTATTTATAAAATGCATTATCATATCCATTAATGTAAGTATTGATTTATTCAACTTGGTGCATACTATGCAGTAGGCAATGTTTAAAGAGCAGTATTTGCAGAAAAAATCAAATTAGTATTGCAAATGCCATCTATGACAGATTGATGCATTTGGAATGATAAACCCAGAAAAGGAAATATGTGACATTGTTATATAGGGTGTTATCTAATTGAAACAACAACATTAGCAACAGTGACATGAGTAAGAAGTACTGAACTACGGTCAGGAAAAAAAATTGCATTTGCTCCATACTGTTAAAAGATTGTGTGTTCAAGACTAGAAAAGAAGGGATGCAGCTTTTGTTTTGCTACCAAAGAAAAGTGCAGAGCTAAGTCATTACTGTACAATGCTTATCATTTTAGATACAGTTTTGAATGAGCAGCTAATAGCTAAAATTATTTAGGAGAAAAAAATTGGTACTGTGAGGATTAGCTTTAATTTTAAGTATCCATAATTGAAGTGCCACATTATGATTTTAATGTTATGATAATCTTGTTAACAAGCTGTTGTGTATATACTATCATATTTTAATGTAGTTGCAAAGCTTAAGTAAACCATAAAGTAAATTGCTTTTTGAATCAGGCTTTTACAAGTGGAAAATTAGTGGTTCACATGAGTTGAATATGTATTTTGTAATTATATTTGGCGTTTTCTACAACTTAAGAATAATAGAATAGATTTATCGATAATAGATTATTGTTTATAAGCACATTTGCATTTTCTATTATTGCCTATTCTAATAAATTTGGTTACATTCCACAATATAATATAATAGCTGGTTCCAATATTTTTTTTTCCCCCTGTAAGTAATCTTCTCTGGAAGATGTACATTGACATTTAGCCATGCTGTTTCCTATTTCTCATTTATCATCATATGACATCTAACAGAAAATTAATACCTTTTCTTATACAGTATTTCTACAGGTTATTATGACGTACGAAATTCCATCCATTTGGGGTGTTTGTGTTTATTTTTGGGGAGAAAAAGTGTCCCATTCTGAAAAGTGGAGAATACAGCTAGTAAGTTAGATTTACTTTTTAAAAAAAATTTATTGCTTCAATTGACAAAAGCGTGGTAATTTGATAGTCTAAAACATAAGTAAGCAAACATTTTTATGTAAAAGGCCAGATAACATCTATTTTCAGCTTTCTGGGGCCGTATAATTTCTGTCCCAACTACTCAGTTGTGTTGATGTGCTGCAAAAGCATCCAGACAATATGTGAATGGATGGGTGTGGCTGTGTTGATTGGCTGTGTTCCAATAAAATTTTATTTACAAAAACAGGTGACAGCTGGGTTTGGCTCATGGGTTGTAGTTTGCTGACCCCTGGTTGAGGGCAGACTTGACTTATTGAATTTATGATTGTCTCTGATAGATTAATACTAAAAAACACTATGAAGCACAGTACAGTTTTATTAATAAGCATGACTATAGAACATTGAGATTTCATATCTCCTAATTTCTGTGCTATTTTAAAAAATCGAGTGTTATAATTTCTAGGTTACTCACTCAGTTGTAGTTACTCATTATTCATTTAAATAAATAAGCAATTTAACAATTAAAGAGAATCTAGCTTGTAAAATCACCAGTATGCAACCAACATGAGGCATAGGTATCAATACCACTTATTAATTAGCATTGATTTTTTATGTTTATAGTGAAAATGTGGAATAATCACTGAAGAACCACAACTATGAAACAGTATAATGTTGCTCTTTAGTTTGACAACAGTTTACTACAATGTGATACCTATAAAAAGAGAGCATTGTGACATTTTAGTTTATCCATTATTCTTATAAATAGATGAAGAATCATAGTGTCTACTAAGGTATATATATGATATCTGACATTGATTGGGAAAATATTGTGGTATATTCTGTGGTCAATTTCAACTTCTTTATAAGTTTTGTACCCACGGGACTATCTAAAGAATTAGTTCCACTCAAAAGTTTAATCAATAAATATTTATTTAATAAATCAGGGAATAATGAGTAAGTATTTTTCTTGTAGTTCACAAAGGTTTCTTTAATGATGAAATGAACTGGCAAATGGAATACTCTGAACTCTTTTTAAAAAAACACTCTTGGGCAAGTTGTTATTTGGTGACAGCTATTCTATGTTCAGGCAAAAGATGAACTGGAAATAGATTAGTCTTATTTTCAATGGTTTCTACTGATGGCTGGAGAGGCCTTGCTCCTATAAAAGGCCAACCCCTTCACTTGTGGCCTGAATCTATTTCTAATAGCCTTTTCAAAAATTTCCCTGTTGCAATTATCCCCTCTCTCCTGCAACACTAACTTCCCCCTCTTCTGTGATTATTTCCATCTGCATACACAAATGCTTTGCATACAGTGTATCTTAAAAAACAAATGAATAAACAAAACCTTTCTATATTTTCCTTTCCAGGTACCATCCCATTTTGCTCTTCACCCTCAAGACAAAACCTAACATAAGAGTTGTCTATAAAGGCTTTCCATTTTCTACCCCCAGTCTCACCTTAATCCACTCTGGCTGGGCATGTCTTCCTGCCATTTCAGTGAGACTGCTCTGTGTTGCCAAATCCCTGATTCGTATCTTACCCTTCAGCAGCATTTGCTTCGATTGACCATTCCTTCTTTCTTGAAGCATTTTTCCACCCTAGCCTTCAGCTATTCTACATTCTTTTATTTCAGCCACCTCCCACTTTGTTGGCCACTCCTTTTCACTCCTTTGTGCAGCTGTCACCTCCTCTTCTCAACCTCTAAATATTGACATATTCCAGGAGTTGGTATTGAGAAACCTTCTTCTGCTCTTCTCCCTCTTTTCCTAGGCAAGGAATTATTATCTAACTCATTACTCAAATAACCATGTTTGCCGATGACTCTCATGTTTACATCTCTGGTTCTGCTATCCACCCTAAACTTCAGCTTTACAAATCCATACCCCTACTTGATGTAGCCACTTGGATATTTAATGGACAACTCAAACTTAACATTGTCCAAAAAAGACCTCTGGATTTCTCACCATAATCCTCCACCAAATGAGCTCTTGCACTAGTCTTTCCTTCTAAGTAAATGGCAGTAACATCCACTCAGATATCAGAGCTATAAATCTGGACTTCATTGAAAAATTTCCTCTCTCACATCTATATTTAATCAGCAAGAAAGTTCTGTAAAAAACCCTAACACAGTAAATAGCTGTAATCTGTCCAATTCTCAGTTTCTCACCTGCCATCCTCCTTGTCTCTCACCTGAACTGCTGGTTTTTGTTTTTGCACTCTTCCCCTGAGAACACCCAGAGGAACCACTTGTAACATTTTCTTCACTGGCTTACTATTTTACTTAGAATAAAATACGAATTCCTTACCCCTACCTTGTCTTGCAAGTCCTTTTGTGATCTGCCTCTGGCTTCATTATCAGCCATGTTCCTGACCACTTTTATCCATGCTTTCAAAGCTCCTACCAAACTGGCCTCTTCCTGTCTCTCAAACTTTCTGAGAGTGGGCCTCATGCCGGCCCGTCCCTCCTCCCAACTAGCTCTTCCATACTTTGCTACTTCTTGCCATTCACCTCTCAGCTTCAACATTGCCTTCTCAACTGGGGATCAATAAAGGTTAGGTGAATAAAGATTGAATGAAAGAGGTAAAGTAGTTTGAACACATGGTGCAAAATTGGAGGAGCCAGAATTTGAACCCAGACTCATTTCTCTTGCAAAACTCATTACTTCTCAGACATTTTTAGTTTTTTTTTTTTTTTCTCTATCTAGGCCATGGGATATAACTACCATGTTACTTCACTTTACTAACATATTAGAGAAAAGTTACAGTAAAGGAATAAAGGAATAAAACTAGGTATTTCATTAAGTGATATACATATGTTTAAAGTTCAATCTTTCTGATGTTTTCCAAGGAGCCTAAGAAATTTAGATTAATTTTCTACATTTCCTAACTTAGCCTTAGTTCTCTCCCATTTTAAGGACCATTACTTTGGCTGGGAAATATAAGGAGTAATAGTAGTAATTTTATTTAGAGGATCTTTCAGAGCATCAACTTTCAGTGAAAATCGGTGTTTGTCTGTCATTATAACACAAAGATAATCCTTTTAGTTGAACTGTATGCTATGTTCACAAACCAATTATCTTGCCAGTATCTTCCTCTGTCTTTCAGAAGAGTTTTAGATTTTTTTTTTCTTCTTTTAGATGGGAAAGAGAAATGATTTACAATAAGAATGATTTACAATAAGGTTAAATTACTTCCTGGTATCATATTTGTCACTGTCATATTTTTCCTTCATATTTTATTTCTTCCTTCATCCCCTTAGATGTTGTTTATAATTTCATATTCTGTGAAGGTCTATTGCTTGAGACATTTCTCACTCAGAGGTAAGAATTGGGATGAAATTTAAAAAGCCTGGATGAAAAAACTGTTTGGGGAATCAGATTTTTTTCCTTTTAATAGTGAAACAAGGATAAGAATGTTTTTTCCTATACATAAAAAAGATTAGAAAAAAAAATTACTGGTTTTGACACATAGTTAAAGGAAAATGATTGCATATGAATAAAGTATATGAAATAATTAAAAAACATTGGGTAGTCAGTTTGAGCCAGTCACCACCATTAATTGCAGCCTGAGAGTTGTTCCTTGAGTTAGGTCATTCCACAAAAATGAAAGTCTATTGCTATTTGGTGTTAATAAGAGATTTGTCCTGCAATATTCATATTTGCTCAGGATTATATTCTGCTCATCTGAAATGTTATGTGTATTGATTGTTCTTTCAGTACTTCCACCAAAATATGTCTGTTTTTAAAGGAGCATGACAAACATTTTTTTCACATGTTTCTGTAAACAATATAGTTATTCTAAAAGGTATCTTGACTATATCAATACTAACATGTATTGTCTGAAACCAGTAACTGTATGAGCAAACTAAGAATTTCTAGACATATCTAAATTATTGCATACCTCTGATTATTTATGTTTTTGTCTGCTTATGTATAACAACAAATACATTTTAAAAATGATAATACATAGAAATAATGTATTTAAACAAATTGCCAAATAGTCAGTTTAGGACCATGAAAAAAATCTCCTTAAACTTACTTTTATATTTTATATCCTCATAGGTATATAACATGACAGATTAATTTTCCTTGAGTAAATCCAGGTGGTTTTGTTACTGTTAGACTACTCAGTTTTATAAATGCACTTTGGAAAAAAAACTTGGTGTTTGAAAACATATGTAAATATTATACCCACACAAACATAATATACACGAGAAGTCTCAAAAGTTAATGAAAAGATTTGTATTATCTTTTAATTCCATTTTTCTGTGAACTTCTTAAAGTACCTTCATGTATTACAATCATATACGTGCGCATGCACACACTCCTTGTAGCATGATTCAGATTGAGTGTCTTTGAATATCTTGCAACGTACGCAATGTACCTGGTTTATCTCTAAGTGATTACAGTTACCATATATATTTACTAAAAACAATGCTAGGCAAACCTTTTTCTGTTCTTGATTGTTTAATTCAGTTCAATTACAGGCCTGCCAAACACCAAGCACAAAGCTGGGTGCTGGAGCGTAAGGCCGAACAGCCCTCAATCTCTGCTTTTAAAGCTTAATGCCTAGGGGTGGATTTACTGGCAAAAGAGGTGCCTTTTTGAAAGTGTTTAGATGGAAGCCAGTGATGTTCATAAAATGTTGTAAGTCATCAGCATGCATTTATTAATTTTAAAATCATGAGATGAGATTAAACAAAACCAGTGGGGAAAAAGCAGTAGGTAAAGCTGAAAATCTGGAAATAATCACAGTTACATGGTAACTGATAAGGAAACAAAGAAAGTACTACCAGGAAACAATAGTTCAGTTGTACTTGTTTTTTAAATTTCTCCTTTCAGTTAGTGATTTTCTGGTCTTGATTGATTTTTTTCAAATATTTATTACCAAGTTTTTATTTGTAGTTTTAAATTAATTTCTTTACATTAGTGACCTCAGGCTCTTTATCTGTGATTGATAATTAAAGAGTATTATGGTTTGTAAGGGTTATCTGCAGCTAAGTGCTACAGTGTACCTTTACATAAATCTTGCATTTCAACCAACAGTTTGAAAATCACAATTGAGGAAAAGTGATATATACAATTGCAACATGGTTATATATTCTAATAGAGTTTTAAAAATTTTTGTGTGTATTGGGATTGATAGTATAATGTATTGAATTTTAGAAATTAAGTTATTATTTATATGCAGCGGGCTCAGATTTCATCTATGACATTTTAGAGGATTTGAGTAAGAAAGAGAGCTTTATTATTGCATTAAAATATTTATTGTTTTGATTAATGTTTCTATTTGTGAACATGAACAGCATTTATATATAAAGGATGACTCTAGTATGATAGGTATAGTATAAGTTCATTGAAAATGCAGTAGCATTGGAAGTTTATGGAGATGGCTACTCTTATACCTGGTTCCTTCTTTCAAATATTTATTGAGTTCTTACATATGCAAACTACCGATAGGCACTGGGGATACAATTATGAGTAAATTTTCATGAGCTTTACCCTCATAGTCTAATGGGAGGGAAGGTGGGCATTGATCAAATAACTGTGCAAATGTATATAAAATTATAACTAAGGTAATTCTACAAAGGAGAGGAAGTATTGCTAGGAGCATAAATTATAGGAAGATTTGATCAGGATAACTTCTTCAAAGAGTGAATTGATCTGAGATTTGAAAGAAGGATGGATGATTGTAGGCTGAAGGAAGAGGACAAGGCACAAATGGGAGACTGTTATGGTGCAAAGTTCTCGTAGGCATATGATGGATGTGAGGAACTGAAGACCAGTGTGGCTGGAAAGCAGAGGGCAAGGAGATACATTGGGTGAAATGAGGATGAAGATACAGGTAGAGGCTAACCTTGGAAAATCCTGATAAATTTTATCTTTTTATTAGGAGTAGGTGTAAGCATTTAAACTATTTAAGGGTGAGAGTGACATGACCATAATTGTGGAATGAAAAAAATCACTCTTGCCAAAATAAAGAGAAAGATTCAAGAGGATCTAAAATGGGAGTCCAAATGAGTCTCTCTCATATTGGCTTAGGTTAATGGTGGTGATAGGAAGTAGTGCTCAAGTCATGTGCCAGGGACTGGAGAGATGTTTAGGATGTAAAACATATGAAGGACAGGAGAAAAGAGTGGCCAAGAAGAGTTAATTGTCAGGTCCTTGTGTAAGTGGATGGATAGGGAACACTATTGATTGGTAAAGATGTACATTGGTACAACTTTTATTTGGAGGATTCTTGGAGAGTATAAAAGTTAAATGTTCATTCCCTTTACCCTGTAATTCTGCCAGTAGAATCTTATCCTATAATAGCTCACTTGGTTAGAGTGATAGCTGCCATTGGGGGAGGGGTATCATAATTGGAAAATTAAGAGGCTAGGCTGGTTAGATGGTAGTGAGTTTTCAGAACTTACTAACATCAGTGTCATTAAAGTTGGTATACAACTCCCCACTGCTAAATTTAATTGGCTTAGAAATAGAAAAATAGAGGACAAACATGGCTGTTTCCCCACTGGAGATATGCTGAATTTTAGTGGCATGTAGGAAGCTAAAGAGCAAGGTTAAAACTTCTAAAAGGCAGACAGAAAAACAAAACAAAACAAAATGAGGGAGGGGTAATTAAACGAAAACTGTCAGAATTTGAAGAAAGAAAATTGATAAACCTTAAATCACAGTTGGAGATTTTAGCAACCCTCTCTCAGAATAAGTTAAATAATTTTTCTCTTCCACATCTGTTATACCAATTGAGGTGGCTAAGTGCCCATCTTATTTCTCATTGATGCTTCTTTGTTTTCTCTTTCTCCTCCAGAAACCTTTCAAATATGTATCACCTGTTACCTCTCGTTTCTGTAGCCACACACAGATTCTTGGGTCATAACTCCTTATTTCTTAACATTTAACTCCTGGCTCACTTACTCTGTCCAACTTCCTTTGTCTTGATTCTTGGTGAGTCCAATATCCCACATAGAAGAGGTGTTCAGTACCTGGCTTCAGTTCTTTGAATTCCTCTCCTCCAGTGATTTTTTTGTTGCCCACCTTAATGCACCTGCTCTCATATTCTCTCAGGTGCTTATTTCTATGATATAGTGTATCCTATACCCTACCTCAGCCACCCTAGACCTCCTCATTACCATTGATTTATTTTGTAATCAATGAAGTTAGTCTAACCAAATATCTTGGGTCATCTTTGACTTTTCTTTTTTTTCCCCCTCACACTCTACATTCAGTCCATCAGAAACTATTTTTGATACTCCTTTAAAAATTTATCCAGAATGTCCAAAGACTCAAAGCCTCTCTGACTACCAGTTTGGTCAAAGCCACCCATCACTGCCGGCTATTGGAATAGCTGATAACTTGGTAGCTCTGAACCTTGGATCACATTGGAATCATCTTGGGCTGGGGAGGAAGATGTTAAAGTCCCAATACCTAAACCAAACTCCAGATCAATTAAATGGGAGTTGTGTGTATGTGTGTTGGGAGGTAGAAGTTAGAATCAGTATTTTTAAAGCATCCCATTTTAGGTAATTTCAGAATGCAGGTAAGGTTAAATATTACTCTTGCAAAGGAACTTTATAAAGTTTATTTTCAACTCAGCAGCCAAGATAATCTTATTAATTTGGTTAGATCATGTTTTTCTTCTGTTCAAATCCACTAGTGACTTCACACTTCTCTTACAGTAGAGGAGAAAATTCTGAAAATTCCCTATATGGTCTGGAATCCTTCCACTGCCTCCTTTACCTTGTATTTTAGGACCCAGTTTCTCTCTTATGTTCAGCCACAATGGTCTAAACATTTAGAAATGAGCACATTTCCGGATAATTTTAGGTCAGAGAGGAAATCACAAGGAAAAATTTTAAAAATATTTTGAATTAAATAATGAAAATAAAACATCAAGACTTGTCAGATGCAGCAAACGTGTCACTTAGAAGAAAGTTTGCAGATGCTTTGGAAGACAGTTTGACAGATTTTTACAAAACTAAATCACTCATTGTTTTTACCATATTTGAAAAAAAGATTATGGACATATGAATAATTATTTTAAATAATAAAAAGATAAAAACCTGAATTTAAAAAATTGTCAGTATGCTAAAATTGGGAACAAGGCAAAGGTGTTCATTCTCACCACTCATTTTGATGTTGTACTGGCAGTCCTAGTTAATGCATTGAGATAGGGAAAGGAAATAAAGATATATGGATTGGAAAGAAAGAAATTAAACTCTATTTGTTCACAGATGACATGGTTGTCTATGTGAAGAATCCTAAAACAGTTGACAAAAAACCTAATGGGACTAATAAGCAATTATTAGTTCTTTACTAGTCAGCAGGGTTGCAAGATATAAGATTAATATACAAAACTGAATTGTTTTCCTATATACCAACAATGAACAATTAGAATTTGAAATTAAAAAGACAATATCATTTACATTAATACCAAAAAATTGAAATACTTTGGTATAAATATCACAAAATATGTATAAGAGGAAAACTACAAAATTTTGATTAAAGAAAAAAAAAAGAAAAACTAAAAAAATGAAGACATATTCCATGTTTCTAAGTGGAAGGACTCAATATTCTCAAGATTCTCAAGTTGTTTTCTTTCCAGCTTGATCTGTAGATTCAGTGCAGTCACAACCAAAATCCCAGGAAGTTAGATTTTGGATGTGGACAATCTGATTCTAAACATTATATGGAGAGATAAAAGACCCAGAATAACCAACACAGTATTAAGGGAGAAGAACAAAGTCTGAGGACTGACACTACCGAAACTGAAGACTTAGTCTAAAGTTACAAAAATTAGCTCAAAGTTAATAGACCTAAATGTAAAACACAAGTGTATAAAGTTCTAAGAAGATAATGTAGAAAATCTAGTAGATCTTGGTTTTGGTGATGATTTATTAAATGTCTAAGAAGATAATGTAGAAAATCTAGTAGATCTTGGTTTTGGTGATGATTTATTAAATGTCTAAGAAGATAATGTAGAAAATCTAGTAGATCTTGGTTTTGGTGATGATTTATTAAATGTCTAAGAAGATAATGTAGAAAATCTAGTAGATCTTGGTTTTGGTGATGATTTATTAAATGTCTAAGAAGATAATGTAGAAAATCTAGTAGATCTTGGTTTTGGTGATGATTTATTAAATGTCTAAGAAGATAATGTAGAAAATCTAGTAGATCTTGGTTTTGGTGATGATTTATTAAATGTCTAAGAAGATAATGTAGAAAATCTAGTAGATCTTGGTTTTGGTGATGATTTATTAAATGTCTAAGAAGATAATGTAGAAAATCTAGTAGATCTTGGTTTTGGTGATGATTTATTAAATGTCTAAGAAGATAATGTAGAAAATCTAGTAGATCTTGGTTTTGGTGATGATTTATTAAATGTCTAAGAAGATAATGTAGAAAATCTAGTAGATCTTGGTTTTGGTGATGATTTATTAAATAGAACTCCAAAACAATCCATGAAAAATCATGAAAGAATTAAAAAGCTGGACTTCATTAAAACTAAAAACTTTTGTGCTGCAAAAGACACTGTCAAGGAATGAAAAGACATACCACAGACAAGTAAAAAAAAATTACAAAATGCATATCTGATAAAGGACTGAAATATACACTTTCAAAACTGAACAATAACAACCTGATTTAAAAATGGGCAAAAAATCTGAACATACACCTCACCAATGAAACTATATAGATGGCACATAAGCATGTAAAAAGATACTAAGTATCAGCACCGCACTCTACCGAGTGAGCCACGGGCCGGCCCCAAAAGATACTAAGTATCACATGTCATTAGGGAATTGCGAATTAAAATGGCAATGAGATACCACTACACTATTAAAATGACCATAATCCAGAACACTGACACACCAAATGTTGGAGAGGATGTGGAGCAGCAGGAACTCTCATTCATTGTTGCTGGCAATGCAAAATGGTACAGCTGCTTTGGAAGACATTTTGGTGTTTTTTAATAAAATTAAATATGCTCTTACTCTTCAATCCAGCAATTGCATTCCTTGGCATTTACCAAATGGAGTTGAAAAATTATGTCCACACAGAAACCTGCACACAGATGTTTATTGCATCTTTACTCATAATTGCTAGACAAGATGCCCTTTAGCAGATGAATGGCTAAATAAAATTGTGGCACATCCAGACAATGTGATATTATTCAGACATGGAAAATGGCAATATAGTGTATTATTCTGAGTATATAACATCCTGGAAAAGGCAAAACTATGATAGTGAAAAGGTCAGGGATTGTCAGAGGTTTGGGAGAAAGATATGAATAGCTGGATCACAGAATTCTTAGGGAAGTGAGGATACTTTGTATGATACTGTAATGGTGGATACGTTATAATACATTTATCAAAAGCCATAGAATGTACAACACCAAGAGTTTGCATGATAATGATGTGTCAGTGTCAGGTTATAATGGTAACAAATGTGGCACTCTGGTTTGGAATGTTGATGGTGAAGGAGTCTGTAGGTGTCTGGAGGGTAGAGGGTGTATGGGAACTCTGTTTTTTCCATTGAATTTTGCTGTGAACCTAAAAGTACTCTAAAAAAGAAAGTATAACATTTAAAAAATAGTGAAAATATTTGAATAAAAGATGTCACAAAAGGTGATATTACACATATCTGATAAGTGTATGATAGTGTGCTCAATTCATTGGTCATCAGGAGAATGCAAATTAAAACAGTGAGATACCATTTTATACCCACTTGAATGATAAAGATTAAGCAGACTTATGAAACCTCCAAATTTTGGTGAGGATGTGAAAGAACTGTGTGTCTCTAACATTATTGGTAGAGTTCTTCTAGATTTTATTGTTATTGACTTCTAATTTATTTCCACTATAGCGAGAAAATAAAACCTGTAAGATTTTAATCTTTTGAAACTTAATTTTTGTCTCAGCATGTGGCCTCAAAAACAAAAAATGTATTTGCTTTACCTTTCAATTGGTCCCCTACGTTCCTAGGGTTCTAATTTTGACTCTTTCGTTGAGACTACCTGTAACTTTTAGTACGTCCTTTAACCTCTGTGAGCCTCATTTTCAATTTATATTTTATTTAAATGAATCAAAATATAGCTAGGCTTTTGCCTGTTTTAATAAAATATTTTATCAAGTACCAAATTAACAATTATCTTTTTTCAAAATTGTAATAGTATATATTCAAGTTACCTTATATATAAATGAAATAATTTACTACTTTGGTAATAATTCGTTATTAATTAGTCTAGTTAAATAAGGAACAATTAAGGATAACTTGGTCCTGTCAACTCAGTTCAGCCTCAAGATTCTCAAGTTGTTTTCTTTCCAGCTTGATCTGTAGATTCAGTGCAGTCACAGCCAAAATCCCATTAAGTTAGATTTTGGATGTGGACAATCTGATTCTAAACATTATATGGAGAGATAAAAGACCCAGAATAACCAACACAGTATTAAGGGAGAAGAACAAAGTCTGAGGACTGACACTACCGAAACTGAAGACTTAGTCTAAAGTTACAAAAATTAGCTCAAAGTTAATAGACCTAAATGTAAAACACAAGTGTATAAAGTTCTAAGAAGATAATGTAGAAAATCTAGTAGATCTTGGTTTTGGTGATGATTTATTAAATGTCTAAGAAGATAATGTAGAAAATCTAGTAGATCTTGGTTTTGGTGATGATTTATTAAATAGAACTCCAAAACAATCCATGAAAAATCATGAAAGAATTAAAAAGCTGGACTTCATTAAAACTAAAAACTTTTGTGCTGCAAAAGACACTGTCAAGGAATGAAAAGACATACCACAGACAAGTAAAAAAAAATTACAAAATGCATATCTGATAAAGGACTGAAATATACACTTTCAAAACTGAACAATAACAACCTGATTTAAAAATGGGCAAAAAATCTGAACATACACCTCACCAATGAAACTATATAGATGGCACATAAGCATGTAAAAAGATACTAAGTGTCAGCACCGCACTCTACCAAATGAGCCACGGGGCGGCCCCAAAAGATACTAAGTATCACATGTCATTAGGGAATTGCGAATTAAAATGGCAATGAGATACTACTACACTATTAAAATGACCATAATCCAGAACACTGACACACCAAATGTTGGAGAGGATGTGGAGCAGCAGGAACTCTCATTCATTGTTGCTGGCAATGCAAAATGGTACAGCTGCTTTGGAAGACATTTTGGTGTTTTTTAATAAAATTAAATATGCTCTTACTCTTCAATCCAGCAATTGCATTCCTTGGCATTTACCAAATGGAGTTGAAAAATTATGTCCACACAGAAACCTGCACACAGATGTTTATTGCATCTTTACTCATAATTGCTAGACAAGATGCCCTTTAGCAGATGAATGGCTAAATAAAATTGTGGCACATCCAGACAATGTGATATTATTCAGACATGGAAAATGGCAATATAGTGTATTATTCTGAGTATATAACATCCTGGAAAAGGCAAAACTATGATAGTGAAAAGGTCAGGGATTGTCAGAGGTTTGGGAGAAAGATATGAATAGCTGGATCACAGAATTCTTAGGGAAGTGAGGATACTTTGTATGATACTGTAATGGTGGATACGTTATAATACATTTATCAAAAGCCATAGAATGTACAACACCAAGAGTTTGCATGATAATGATGTGTCAGTGTCAGGTTATAATGGTAACAAATGTGGCACTCTGGTTTGGAATGTTGATGGTGAAGGAGTCTGTAGGTGTCTGGAGGGTAGAGGGTGTATGGGAACTCTGTTTTTTCCATTGAATTTTGCTGTGAACCTAAAAGTACTCTAAAAAAGAAAGTATAACATTTAAAAAATAGTGAAAATATTTGAATAAAAGATGTCACAAAAGGTGATATTACACATATCTGATAAGTGTATGATAGTGTGCTCAATTCATTGGTCATCAGGAGAATGCAAATTAAAACAGTGAGATACCATTTTATACCCACTTGAATGATAAAGATTAAGCAGACTTATGAAACCTCCAAATTTTGGTGAGGATGTGAAAGAACTGTGTGTCTCTAACATTATTGGTAGAGTTCTTCTAGATTTTATTGTTATTGACTTCTAATTTATTTCCACTATAGCGAGAAAATAAAACCTGTAAGATTTTAATCTTTTGAAACTTAATTTTTGTCTCAGCATGTGGCCTCAAAAACAAAAAATGTATTTGCTTTACCTTTCAATTGGTCCCCTACGTTCCTAGGGTTCTAATTTTGACTCTTTCGTTGAGACTACCTGTAACTTTTAGTACGTCCTTTAACCTCTGTGAGCCTCATTTTCAATTTATATTTTATTTAAATGAATCAAAATATAGCTAGGCTTTTGCCTGTTTTAATAAAATATTTTATCAAGTACCAAATTAACAATTATCTTTTTTCAAAATTGTAATAGTATATATTCAAGTTACCTTATATATAAATGAAATAATTTACTACTTTGGTAATAATTCGTTATTAATTAGTCTAGTTAAATAAGGAACAATTAAGGATAACTTGGTCCTGTCAACTCAGTTCAGTGCTCAAAAGTGTAGGTCTACAAATTCAAAGAGACAAAGGTAAATTAGTTTTATACAAGCTTTTTATAAGACCACTTAAGTACTTACTTTTCCTAAAGTGTTTTTACAGCTAGAATATGCAACCTGTTATCTTCCGATTTCTTTAATTCCCGCTCAAAAGTGTAGGTCTACAAATTCAAAGAGACAAAGGTAAATTAGTTTTATACAAGCTTTTTATAAGACCACTTAAGTACTTACCTTTCCTAAAGTGTTTTTACAGCTAGAATATGCAACCTGTTATCTTCCGATTTCTTTAATTCCCTCTTCTTTTCTCTGGAGACAGTTCTGTATCATTGAGTATGCTACACCTGGTTGAACACAATTAAATGACTTTGACTTTGATATAGGAAGATAACTATCAATGAGACTGTACAGATAGATAAAGTCAAAGATACAGTATAGGATTTGTCTAATTAAAGTTTTACAAAATAAATGCATTCATTTCTTTTCATTAGTCAAAACGCATAATATCTTGAAATCTTGAGACCTCACAAATAGTGAGTTTTAGGATAGGTTTTTAGGACATCATTATATATGATGTAATTTGCATAATTATGTTTAGTTAATTTCTTTTTTTTACTATAATATGCACAAGTATTTCTATTTCTGAGATAATTTTATATGTGTTTTTTTGTGAAATAAAATCTTTTGGTATTTTTATTGTCTGATCCTCAGTAAATGCTGTAGTACTTAAGGAACAGGTGTTATTTATATAAAGCTCTAAATTGGATGTTCTATCCCATTACATAAGCTCTATTTTTCCCCTCAGATATCTACATTACATGAGAAGTAGAATGAATAAAAATAACATTAATATAACAACAAATTTTGTTTTTTTCTAGACTGTGATAAGACTTTTTATTACTCACTAGAAATGAAATTTCATTGCTATTCAGCATAATTGTTCATAAAGCTTCTCCAACTTAAAAACCATTTAAATGAATTGTATTACTTCAGTGACAAAATAATTCCATTAAAAGTTATTTTTACTCGAAAAATGGTCTTAATATGTGAAATCTAGCTATATGTGAGTTCCAAGTATTTTCTAAAGATCACTTTTAATTCACAGATGAATATTTTACTAATTTTGTAAAAGTTATTTATTTTGGCAAAACTAACTATGGAACACAGGTAACATGTAAGAATCTTGGAATATAACCCTAAATCACAGTTTCCAGAAATGAATTTCAAGACTACTTCATTTACAAGGAAACTTTGATTTTTAGCCATATTTCATTTAATAATCAAAAGGGAAAAAAACAACATTATAATCTTTGAATATTAAGACATATGATATTAATCATTTAAAAAATGGAAAAGACAAATTTTCAAAGTACTTCTTATTTCTGTTTTTGTGTAGTGCCAATTCATAGATATTTGCATATAGGTATGTGTGCCCATATTTTTATTGTTAAAATATACATTTAATCATGTTATTAAGAGCAACTGCCACTACAAGTAGGTTAAAACGCCTTTTTGATTAATGTCTATTAAATTTTTTTCTGTGATACTATTTTTATACTTGATATAAAATGGTAATTCAGAAACGCTTATGTTATATATAAGGGAAGCATATGAAAGAACATGATTATTGTAGTAAGTCAGTGATATATTATAAAGAAGACTATTTCCTGTAGTGTAGTCCAATTACAAAATAGTAAAACAGGAACAAAACACAGTAAAGTGTTTTTTCTATTTGTTTCAGTAAGTTTAGCACAGCAGGAATTGTGGCATTCCTCCTGGCTGGTGCGTCAAATCTGCTGTTTGAAATGTAACTGCAAATGGGAATTATTTTAAAGACATCATATATAAGCTAATAACCTTAGCCATATAAATGAGATAATTATACAGCATTTAATATAGTTAGTTTGCTTTTATAGTAATAATTTCGTACCTTTGGTTTGAGAAAATGTGTTCATTTGAAAAGATTAATAATCTTGTATGTAGACGACATGTAAGAACTAAACTTTGAGTCATTTTAATGCTGCTTTTGCTTGTGTCAATTTTTCGCAGGTGCCTATTTACTTAACTATGTCTTAGTGAGCCAGTTCAGTTTAGTTTGAGGAAAAGATGTTAATTGAAGTTATGAACTAAACAAAAAAGCATATCAAAAAAATTGATAAAGGCTCCAAAAGAACTTTTGAAAAATAAACTGAAATTTATTGGATTATATATTGCATCTTGGGCTATAGCATAGAGGAAAAATGTTTTGTATATGGATTTGTGGAAAATTTAAAACATTTTTTTTAATAGTATGTAGTCTGTGTTTCAGAAAGATCAACCAAGGCAAGAAAGATAAGTAGGAAAACTGGAATATCTGCACTATAGAGAATAAGATCCCAAGTCAGGTGTCCCAGGCAGTGAGTCTCGAAAAGATATAGTTGGGAATTTTGGTAAGAGAAATATCTAAGGGGTAGGTCTTGAGGCACGAGAAAAACATTGCTGCTTTGAGTAAAAGCTACTGCTTTTGACTCAGTGGTTTCTTATATATTTCTTGTACAAGAAGAGATGACCCTGAACCTGACTGAGAACATGCTTAGTGATTCCTGGTGGCATGGGGGCTTTGCACATCTACACATGTGGAGATCATGTAGTGAGTTCACACAGAAATTTTTAGTCTTACCCTCTGACATCTTGGCAGTTCTTATTCAGGCAGAAGAAAGATTTGTCTTAATTAAGGCTTATGTTCATATATTCATAATTAAATAGTTTTAAAAACATGAAAGAATTCACTAGAGCCAACTGTCAGAGTTGTGCGGTATCCAAGTACAAACTTATCTGGAAGGTGTTTCACTGCCAAGCTTTTTGAATATGTCGTCTGAACAAGTAGACTCCATGTCTTCACCTCTGAGTCATACCTCAGCCTAGTACAGTTTGGCTGCACTTTTTTCTATTAGACTTAGTACTCTTACAAAGTGAAAGCTCAGTTCACATATTGATGTATTATAGTTTTGCTTATTTTTTTTATTTACCTTTTATATGCTGCTTACTTCTAAAAGGAATTAAAATGGGATGTATTAAATAGAGTATTCATGAAAATTATACTACCAGTCAAGTAACAGAATAAATAATATTTTTCACTTATTCCAAAATAAACAATTAAGAAAAGGAGTATAGAAATTTTAAAGAAAAACATGCTAGGCAGAGAATAGTTATTGTACATGGCTGAAAATTCAATAAGGGAGAGAGGAGGCAAACCATAAAATAATTTCATAGAACACATGAAGGAAGGAAAACGAGGGAGAAAAATAGGCTTTTCCATCTGCTCTTCCCTCTGCCTCCTGATATCTGCGTGTCTTCTTTCCTCTTATCCTTCAGCTCTTCTCTCAAATGTACTTTCTCAGCTTTACCTTCCTTGGCTACCATATAAAATTGTGGCCCAACTTATACCATCGACACTTGTTAACCATCTTTTCTAATTTATTTTTCTTCTGAGAACTTATAGCTATCTAATATGCTATATATGTTACTTGTTTGTCCTTAATTGATCTTCCCTAATAAAATAGAAACTCTATGAAGGTAGGAAGTTTTGTGTGTTTGTTCACTGTACATCCCCTGCATGTAGGACAGTTTTTTGGGATATGGAAGACACTCAGTAAGTATTTGTGGGATGAATGAATAAATGGATGTAATAATTATATTTGGCACACAAGTCCAAAGATAAGGACAGAGATGGGCTGTATAGATTTGAGAATGTTGGATATATAGCAGGCAAGTATGGAAATATAACTGAAGCCATGAAAATGAGTGTAGAATGAGACAAAGAAGAGACCACATCCAAACCTTGAAGAATTCCAATATTTAACAATTATTTAGGAAAATGATGGGAAATCAAAACAAAGGAAAAAAGAGACAGAGTGAGGAATGGCTAAATAGGTAGTGGGAAAATAAAATGTTTTGAAAGTGAAAGAAAAGAATGTTTTAGGTGGAGAGAGTAGTCAACCTTATTGAATGCTTCTGAAAGATAACAGAAGAGGAGATCTGAAAAAGTATTCTCTAAATTGAGTGGTATGGATATAATGAGTGACATGAGCCGTATTCATTGGAGAAGTAGACACTAGACACTAGATTAGCACAGAAGAGGAGATCTGAAAAAGTATTCTCTAAATTGAGTGGTGTGGATATAATGAGTGACATGAGCCGTATTCATTGGAGAAGTAGACACTAGACACTAGATTAGTGTCTTAGTTAGCTGGGGCTGCTTTAACAAAATACAATAGATTGGGTGGTTTAAACAGTAAACATTTATTTCTCACAGCTTTGGAGGTTGGAAGTCCATGATTAGGTTGCCAGCAGAGGTTCTTGGTGGAGGCGAAACCTCTTCATGGTGTACAGAGAACTGTCTCCTTGCTGTATCCTTACATGGTGGAAGGAGAGCTAACTAGCTCTCTGGGTTTTTTTTTTTTTTTTTATAAGGGCATTAATCCCATTCATGTGGGCTCCTCCTTTATGACCTGATTACATCCCAAAGGCCCAACCTCCAAATACTGTCACATTGGGATTAGGGTTTCAATGTATAAATTTTGGGGGCTACAAATATTCAGTTTAACAATTGGAATAGACTGCAGAATGATTGATCAAATGGAAAGAAGGGAAATGGAGATTGTCAGTACAGGCAGAGGAAGGAGATGTAGGATTCAGGGAGAAACGTTATTAGATTGGAGTAATCAAAAATAATTAAATGGTAATAAGGAGGTTCAAGGAAATGATAGAAGAGGTGAAAATTAGAAACGTGACTCTGGAGGAGGGGGAAGGGGATAGAATCTAGTAACATTTGTGGGATTCTTCTTTGATAGGAGGAGGGCTAGAAACATTATTGTGGTAAGGGGCAGAAGAAAAGACAGTGGTAGTCACAAATGGGTCTAGAGAGATGGTGGCAGCATTGTCTGGGAGCACCACCTGAAAGCTCTTATTTTATCACCAACGTAGAAAGGAAGGTTGTCTGGTGAGGATGAAGGAATGGGTCAGGACTGGTTTTGAAGTCAGAAGAAAAAGAACAAAGTTTTAAAGAGTTGCTCTGGAGAATAGAATAGTGGGAAGTTGACCAAAGAAGTAAGTTTCTTTGCTGTGCATTGTTGAGAGCTCTGTTAATTGGTGATATCGGTTTGGAGATTCCTATGGGATGATGGAATGTTTGAATTAGTAAATTCAGAAAGAACGTAAAGTACGACAAAGTTCTCTTACTGACAGTGTGAACTTTTTTTCCTGCTGTACTCCAGTGGAACAATTCAACGCTGCAGGTATAAAACACTCTAGTTATATTTACTGAAGATTATCTTTTTCATATATCATTTTTGAAACAAAGAGTTTTGATAAGACATTGAGACCCTAGTAATTTTGTTATGGATTTTTAGGGAAATGGATTAAAGTATTCTCAGTGAAAGCTCCATGGGAGAGCATCTTGAGGTAACAATCTCAAGAAATGGGTCAGACTGGGATAAAGACCAAAATCACAGAGTAGCAACACATGTTTATTTTAGGGTATGACGGATCATGTAATTTGTACTTCACCTTTATTATTTTGGATAACTAGCACAGATTTTCAAAAGGTGATTTTTCCCCCTTTTTTCAGAATGAGAATTTATTCATGCAGGCATATCTTTGCCTCTAGAAGTTACTGTCTAGAAGTTACCTAGAAAATTTGCTACTGATCACACAAATCAGGGCCACATTAAATTGCAAGGCTCATTAGTTAGTGTTTCCTAAGAAGTACTAAAGCTACTTAAATGTACAAGCTTCATGGGAACCTGCTATTCTTACTTGATTGCATAAAATCTCTGTGCCCCCATGTTGTGTTCCATGGGTTGAGAGGGAGTGTACCACCGAGGTAAAGGGTATGGCCTTCCAGGCCCACCTTGATATGGGAGCAAATCTGGCATATTTGACAATCCTGAAGAAGGCAGCATGGTTGAGGGTTGGTAGAGGGAGATGAGCCCTAAGACAATGTAAGACTTGCCATTAAAAGCAGTATGAGTCTTATTTTAATGATAGTAAGAAGCAGGTGGAGACTTATAATCTCTACCCTTTTCTATTGATAGAAAATGGAGATTCAAAAAAGTTCTGTAATTTGCAGATGGGAAGTCTCATAAGTGGCAAAGCTAGAATTTACACTCCTGTCTGCCTGACACCAAAGTCTGTTCTTTTTTCAATACCATCTTTAGTGTCCAGTATGTAGTAGATAATTAACAAGTGTTTTTGAACAAATATAGGCTATGTTATATGGCAGATGAAAATTTTACTCACTGAAGTGAATACAGTTTAACATACTTTAGATTTATTTAAATAACAAGCAATAACAGATGTTTATTCTGACCTTTCAGTTTTTCAATACTATACTAAATACTTCTCATGGATTATCTTGTTTCTTCCTAATAGCAATTCTATGAGGTAGGTACTATCATTATACCCATTTTATGTATGAAGAGACTGAGATAAGTCAATATATTTGTCAATAGATTTGTCTATGGTCATACACTTACTAAATGGTAAATTCATGATAGAAAAACTATTTTACTATTTACTTGATCGTCACAGAGAATTTTGTTAAGCCATGGTTTATTAACCTAGTTGTGGTTATTCTATGTGTGGCTACATGATTATAAAAATTAAAAAATAAATTCCATAGTTCGTGTTTTTAATGATCTCTTTTAAGACAATTGCAGAGACAATACCCAAAGATCTGATTAGGAGAATAATTCTGGAGAAGTAGGTTCAGAACAGAGGACTGTACATATAGGTTAGGACTATGTCCTATTGGGGAGATGGCCAAATAAGAATTTTGAGGATATTTATTCAATTCAACAAATATTGAAAAAGTCTACTATGTTTCAGGCACTTGGAAAAGAAAGGATTGGTGGGTAGAAACCAACTAAGATTCAATAAATTTTTGTCTGTGATTTCATTCTTTTTCTGAAGTTGTCAGAACCTAATGTTCCCTGAAGTTAGTTGTTTTGGTTGACAGAAATCTATAATATGCCAAAAAAAGACTTTGTAGTAAATATTAACTTGGTATTGCATATAATAAGAAAATATTACTTATCAAAAGCTTATCATAAGTCTTTGGATGAAGTCGTATCTTTAGGTATGTTATTATCATTTCAAAAGCAAAGGTAGATTTTCACAAGGACTGTATTGTGAAGCGTTCATATTTTTACCTGAAAAAAACGGCAGAACAGTGCTTGTCTCATGATGCTTGGTTTAGCACAGGCACATAAATATTTGCTAATATAAGCAGTATGCCCAGCCAATTTATTTCATCCTGGAACTATATTCAGACTGGCTAGTATCATGAAAGATGGGTAGAAAGGGGTGAGCTGGCAAAGCTGGCCTCTGCCTCTGGTTAAGCTGTTGGCAGCTTGAGGTGCATGCCCCTGTACATGTACACCTCTAATTCAGGATTTCTTATGATATCATGTGCTCTTCTGTTTTAGCGTATGCTGTCTTCAAAATTTTACGCTGAGAACGAAAAAGAAGAAATGTAAACTACTATCCTTTCAGCCACATGTTCAACTTTTCCTTCTGTGACTTTGTAGGTAGTAGGCTGCAGAGTAACTGATCTTCCTTCTTAAATGAATTTCCTTAAGCAAAATTGTTTTAAAAATTTGTCTCGTATCTTTGTTTATACCTCAGGCTTGTCTAGCTATCAGCTGCATGCATGCTTTTCATTGAAGTGTGTGTGTGTGTGTGTGTGTGTGTGTATTTATGCATTTTTTTGGCTTCTAATAGGATGGTGATAATTTCAGGGGAGGAAATAGAAAAGAGAAATGTATTACATTTTTGTACTTTCTCCTTGCAGTTTTTTTTTTTAAAGATAAGAAGGCTCTGTTGCTAAATATAAACCGGTAATTTGATCATTACGATGGTGATAATTTCAGGGGAGGAAATAGAAAAGAGAAATGTATTACATTTTTGTACTTTCTCCTTGCAGTTTTTTTTTTTTTAAAGATAAGAAGGCTCTGTTGCTAAATATAAACCGGTAATTTGATCATTACTTGCTTTTCATTTGAACTAGTTCAGTCAACAGATTATGGAGAGTGAACAGAGAGAACTCTTTTGGTAAGCCATGTAGTTGTTCCAGGGGTGATTGCTATGCTGTGTGTATTTGGATAGAAGCTTTTCCCTGTATAATCAGCTTGCTGCTTCCCATTTTACTGCCAAACATTCCTTCTCTATGGTAGCATAATACTGTTACCAAGGGAACAGCTTATGGCCTACACATACAGTAGTGCCACAAATTAATTTCATAGTTATCAGGATATAGGGTGATAACAGTAATGTGAGCTACTGTGAAATTACTGTTTTTCCCATGGAATTACAGTGTAATTATTACTTTTGTGGTAACTAAGCAAATAATTCGCATCACTACTCCTGGATGTTTGTTGTCTCTTCTCTGTTTCTCTGTCTCTCCCTCCTTCTTTGTCTTTTTACTTCCCTTCCTATATCTTCTGTCCCTCGTTGGTTCAGTATCTCCCTGAACCCTTTTTTATAAGTACCAATATGGAGTATTTTTTATATTGGCATTAAGAAAGGGTTATTTTGAAGTTGGGCGAGGACTTATGCATGTTAATGTGCATGATTAGGATGTTCACATACGTCAAAGATATAAAAGGACTAAAACAGATGTTCCTGGTGTTTTGAGAGGATATATTCCATCTGTGATTAATGTACACTGAGCAATTCCAATTTTATTTTCATAGAAAATTAAATTCATATGTTGAATAGAGGAATCAGTTTAATGTGATTAAAAGCACTGGAGAAAAATGAATGAAAGCCTAAATTCCTTAATTAACTATGTGACTTGAGACAAGAAAAAGTCATTTCTTTAAGCTTCTATGCATCCATCTATAAAATGGGTATAATAATAATCCCTACCTAACAGAATTGGTGTGTAGATTAAAAGAGAGATATGTGAAAGTGAATTTTAAGTTGTACAACACAATAAAAGTCTTAAGGCATTACTGTTACTACCATGTCTTTACTGGGGGCATCTCTTAATGAAAAACTGGTGTCATTAGGAGAGAAGATTTGCAGGGAAATGTCACATAACAATAGTAACACAGTGAAGGAGCAGTTTTCATTGTATTTTATTAAAATAAGAAATAGTATTTCATTATACAGAAGAAACAACAATATGAGACGTGATCCTAATAATATAACAGTAATTTTAATAATGAAATTCTCCAGAGAATGAAATTCATATTTTATACTGTTTTTATTGAACAGGTATATATGTTAAATAAAATTTAAGCATTGAAAGATAAAATAATAGTATAGGAGTGTTTATATTTTGCTCATTATTTAAACAAATAAAAACTACAATGATGAATGTATGTGAAATTTTAATTATTTTCTATGTCAAAAAACGATGAAACTTGTTATTTATATTTGTTGAATGAATCAATTAATGGATTATGGAGAATATGTACTAAATGGCCTCTTTTTGCTGAATATTTTCTTAGGGTAGGAAATTAAAAATTTAAATTTTTTTCTACCCAGTTTTTTTCTCCTGTACATTTTGAAGTTGCTCTACACTCGTAACTTTTACATAAAGACGTATGACTTTAACTGAGCTTTGTACTCACTGCATTAATCATGACTGTTTTATATTATTTTAATGTCACTTATGGGTTGTATGGCATTATTGAGGCTTAGTTTCATCATCGTCAAAGTGGAGATAATGATGCTGATATGCAGTAAAGACTAAGTGGAAAAATATGTATGTAAAGTATGAGGGTACTTCAACAACTCATGGAAAAATAGAATTAAAAAGATAATATGAATCTTTCTGTGAACTTTTTGAAGACCTCTCATATTTAGCACAAAGAAGATCTGATGCAGACTAAAGAGCTCAGTAGTAGTATCTTTTTTTTTTTGTCTTTGAGAGATGGGCAAGGTCATATGACTACATTGGTGTCAGGGCAATGTCTGTTATTAAGGTCTTTTAGTACTGGCTTTCCTTGTTTCTAGTGGGCATACAGTAAACAGTTATTAATTGAAATATCTTTATTCTATACTGTATTATGACTATGCATAATAAAGGTTACCAGACTGAATGTTCTCTTTGACTTAGAACTATTAAAGAATCATGAATCCATGCTCTCAGAGCATTTTTTTTTATATTTGTAATTTTCTGAAATCAGTTTCTTTTTTTTTTTTTAATATTACGAGCACTGCACTTCATAGAGCAATAGAGAATTGAGAAAATTTTCTTTTTTCCTATTACTAACTCTCTTTCTATATTTATACTTTTTTTTTTTTTTTGAGACCGGCCGCACCGTGCTCAGCCAGTGAGCGCTGTGAGCGCATCGGTCATCCCTATATGGGATCTGAACCCACGGTGAGAGCGCTGCTGCGCTCCCAGCGCCACACTCTCCCGAGTCCGCCAAGGGCGGGATCCGAACCCACGGTGAGAGCGCTGCTGCGCTCCCAGCGCCACACTCTCCCGAGTCCGCCAAGGGCTCGGCCCTATATTTATACTTTTTAATCTTTACCCCAATTTAACAAAAAAAGAAAGATCTTTTAAAATATTGGTGTAGCTGAGTATTTAAGTACACAGATTTCAATGCTCAGAATATCTACAGACAGGTCTATAAAATGTTTGTTTTGTGGGATACTGAATGGGATAAATTAGCTTATCTATTTACTATCATTTAAATATTCTTTTTCTCAAAAGAAAGATTTTAAAGTAGTAAAAAGAAATGTCACTAAGGGTAACTGATTAATGAGCAGACCACCACATAGTTACTAGACTTGAGCTTGGTTTCCCTGGAAGCTTTCGGCATTATCACAAATGCGTATTTCTCTCTCCTTCAAAAATGTTTAGCACAGCTATACTGTAAATGCACACAGACCATAAAACTTATTCCAATGCTCAAATGCTACACTTGCAAAAGCAGATTATTATGGTTTCCAATTTAAGTAGAGGTTTCAGTAGTTTTAGTTTTGTGAAGATGTTCTCCCTCCTGAATCATAAAGTGAGTCGTGTAGTTCATAACTGAAAGAGTGGGTGTTATTACCCTTCAGGGGGCATTTGGAAATGTGTGGAGGCATTTTTGGTTGTCAAAATGATGGGTGGTGCTCTGGCACTTGATAAGAGGGGGTAAGAGATACAAAACATCCCATAATGCTGTGGAAAGCATTTTACAAAACGGAAGAATTAATTATTCCTTACAAATTGTGAATCATGTCTCTCTTGAGAAACTGTGGGTAATCCTGATGTCATATGAGAGAAATCTGTATTTGTTAACACTGTGAATTAAACTCTTATTTAGATATACTTTGGATGAACCAACTGCCTGAATGTATAAACATTAATAAAGAAAGCTATAAGCTCAATAGAATAACTTACCTATTCATAAACTATATTTCAATAATTTAATAGATAACTGGAAATCTATTTTTTGATTGCAGCTTATACTAAAGCAAATAAGGACATATTTCTATGTGATAATTTTAAATAATCTTTAATCATGCCTACCGATTTGACTGAATCATCTATAGATTTTTTCCTAATTGAATATTTTGAACTCAAGAAAATGTCCTTCTAGTAATTCTACTTTTTCCAATGTGATTTTATATGAGATTATTCTTTTGAAGAATTCTAAAGAAGGGTAAAGAAGAGAAATTTGACTGAATCATCTATAGATTTTTTCCTAATTGAATATTTTGAACTCAAGAAAATGTCCTTCTAGTAATTCTACTTTCTCCAATGTGATTTTATATGAGATTATTCTTTTGAAGAATTCTAAAGAAGGGTAAAGAAGAGATGTAAAGAGATTAAGAAATAATATCCAAATAATATGAGAACCTAGAAAATAACCACACTGTTTTTACTTTTCCAACATATGTTATTATCCACCTTTGGCAGAAAAGTAGAAAGTATTCAGGCAATTTCTCTGAAACAAATGTCAAAAAAGTAAGAGAATCATATAAATCACATTGTTGTAGAATATTCTGTGCCCTCCATGGAAACATTGTATTTTTGTTTGAAATGCATGAATTCTGTAGAAAATCAGTTCTCTCCAGGGTCCTCTGGTACAAAATCCCTCTGCGTTTTGTACCATCCTTTTCAATATGTTTAAGAAAGAACTTTTAGAGACTAAAATACTTGCATCATTGCTCTCCTTTTTGTGCGGAAAAAGTGACCTCTTCTAACAGCAACTTTTCTGTTTAAAAAGAGTGTGATCCCGAAGTCAGCTGGGTCCTTGAGTAGTGTCTGTTTTGAGTCTAGACTAACTTGGCGACAAAATTCATTGCTTTTCTCCATCACCAGAAAGGGTTCACTCTTAGAAATTGTTAGCAAACTGTGAAGAGATTCCTGAGGATTTCCTGAGGGAAGCGAATGAAAGGTTTACAGTGTAGGTCCCAAGTTCCTGTTAAAGTAGATACTTATTAGCCTTGTTCCTTTGCCAAAGCTGCTCCCATCTCCCCCACACACCCTCTGCCAGTGCATTCTCTGTTCTTTGACTTGACTTCTCCCTAGCAATCTTGAAGGCCTTCCTACTTTATTTTTCAAAACCGTTCATTTCTAAGTTTACCAAAGACTTAAAGCAGTATGTAAATTAATCATTTTATGTTAAAGCTTTCTTGCAAATAATTAGCTGAGATCAGTTGTACTCAGCGGCTGAGTGTGTTGATTTGGGAATGGAGTTGAGTCATTTGTGGACACGAAGTCTTTTGGGAGGTATATCTGGGAAGACATATTTACATTATACTTAATTTTGTTATTCAAATATTGCTTTTCTGGGGAATTGAGAAGATTGTGAAATAGCAAAAGGAACTCAGGCCAGCATCAGATCCATTGGGCTGGGAAAGAAGTGTGGGAGGTGAGAGAAGAATAGATAAAAAAAATGGGGCTACTTAAAATTTTGCTCAACATCTGTAATAAGTAATATGATTTATTTTATGGGGTCAAAAGCCTAAAATTCATATTCATAAACTATTTTTCCCAAACTTAAATTACTAGAATTTACTATCAGGTGTTTTTATCTTGCTGATCAATAGTAAACATATGAATAATAGCTCATCATTCAGTTTTACAAAAGAAAGAAAAACTATTCAATGATTGATCCTCCCAGTCAGAAGCCACATCATTAAAGTTATCTTAGATAAAGCTTTATGAAGGGAGGCTCTTCTTGTATGGTCCTGTTATATAGATGTCTGAAATATGTAGTAAATGGATAGCACTTTCAAACTTTTGATACTGGGTTGTTTGTAGATTAATTGTATATCTCAATGTGGAGCTGTTATGTGAACCTTGGCTGGATTTTGGATCACTATGAGTTAATAATTCAGTGAGGGTACTGACTTATACCATCAACGCAGGTTAAGGTGGGTCCTATTCATCCACAGGTTTTTGTTTTAAGCTTGAGAATACAGCTTGTGTTTTTGGCTTGCACTGTGATTCATTCCTGGATGAGAATTTAGGGGAATTAGCATTTTGTCCTTTACAAGCTGATTATCCTTGGGAAAATCAGGTTAGATTCTACAGGTCTATGTACTCCATGACCATTTTTTTCTAACTTTATGTTAGGTATCCATTGCAGCAAAACAAACCATCCAAAAATGTAGTGGCCTAAAACAATTTACTATTTCTTGTAACGTATCATTAGGCTGGACGCAGTGAATAGTTCTTCTGGTGATCTTGCTTGGTCTCCCTCATTGGGTTTCAGTGATTTGGGAGCTCAAGCGTGGTGCTGGCTGTTTGCTGAGCTACCTTTCTTGTCCCCCACATGGCCTCTCATCCTTCAGTATGTTAAACTAGTGTCTCACAACATAGCATCTCTGTTCTAGGAGAGCAAAGGTGTAAGTTGGCAGGCTTCTTTAAGACAAGGTTCAGAACTAGTACAGCATCACTTCTGCCACCATTTTATTGGTCAGTGGAACTGACAAAAGTAGCCCAGATTTAAAGGAGGGGAAATGGACTAGGTCTTTTAATGGGAGAAGCAGCATATACATACAGGGTAGGGGGGAATTATTGGCACTTTCTTTGAAGAAAATCTACCACAGAACTAATGAAGTAGTTGTTGCGTTATGTTACAATTATTATTTCAACTGCCTTTTCCCCACTACAGTGTGATTTTTCTAGAGTAATACTTTCTTTGAAGAAAATCTACCACAGAACTAATGAAGTAGTTGTTGCATTATGTTACAATTATTATTTCAACTGCCTTTTCCCCACTACAGTGTGATTTTTCTAGAGTAAGTCTTATTATTAACCTTGGTCTCTCAGATGTGTGCAGCAGGTGACCAATGAAGGTCAATGTCAGAGTGATCTCTATGCAGATGCTATCGATAATGGTAATATCAATGTTAACATACACTTTTATTTTAGCATTTACATATAAATACCTTCTATTATTTTCAGAAAAGGACATTTAGATAATTGTTAACTCTGTTTTTAAAAGTACTGTTATTACCGTAGCTTTATTCAACTGAACTTCTGTGTTCAGAATTTCCCCTAAGATTTAGCAGTTTTTTTTGTTTGTTTTTTTAACAAATGGAAAGACATTATAAAAATTGCAGAAGGATTATTATTTTGAATTTTGTATCTTAGANCTAAAGCAAATAAGGACATATTTCTATGTGATAATTTTAAATAATCTTTAATCATGCCTACCAATTTGACTGAATCATCTATAGATTTTTTCCTAATTGAATATTTTGAACTCAAGAAAATGTCCTTCTAGTAATTCTACTTTTTCCAATGTGATTTTATATGAGATTATTCTTTTGAAGAATTCTAAAGAAGGGTAAAGAAGAGATGTAAAGAGATTAAGAAATAATATCCAAATAATATGAGAACCTAGAAAATAACCACACTGTTTTTACTTTTCCAACATATGTTATTATCCACCTTTGGCAGAAAAGTAGAAAGTATTCAGGCAATTTCTCTGAAACAAATGTCAAAAAAGTAAGAGAATCATATAAATCACATTGTTGTAGAATATTCTGTGCCCTCCATGGAAACATTGTATTTTTGTTTGAAATGCATGAATTCTGTAGAAAATCAGTTCTCTCCAGGGTCCTCTGGTACAAAATCCCTCTGCGTTTTGTACCATCCTTTTCAATATGTTTAAGAAAGAACTTTTAGAGACTAAAATACTTGCATCATTGCTCTCCTTTTTGTGCGGAAAAAGTGACCTCTTCTAACAGCAACTTTTCTGTTTAAAAAGAGTGTGATCCCGAAGTCAGCTGGGTCCTTGAGTAGTGTCTGTTTTGAGTCTAGACTAACTTGGCGACAAAATTCATTGCTTTTCTCCATCACCAGAAAGGGTTCACTCTTAGAAATTGTTAGCAAACTGTGAAGAGATTCCTGAGGATTTCCTGAGGGAAGCGAATGAAAGGTTTACAGTGTAGGTCCCAAGTTCCTGTTAAAGTAGATACTTATTAGCCTTGTTCCTTTGCCAAAGCTGCTCCCATCTCCCCCACACACCCTCTGCCAGTGCATTCTCTGTTCTTTGACTTGACTTCTCCCTAGCAATCTTGAAGGCCTTCCTACTTTATTTTTCAAAACCGTTCATTTCTAAGTTTACCAAAGACTTAAAGCAGTATGTAAATTAATCATTTTATGTTAAAGCTTTCTTGCAAATAATTAGCTGAGATCAGTTGTACTCAGCGGCTGAGTGTGTTGATTTGGGAATGGAGTTGAGTCATTTGTGGACACGAAGTCTTTTGGGAGGTATATCTGGGAAGACATATTTACATTATACTTAATTTTGTTATTCAAATATTGCTTTTCTGGGGAATTGAGAAGATTGTGAAATAGCAAAAGGAACTCAGGCCAGCATCAGATCCATTGGGCTGGGAAAGAAGTGTGGGAGGTGAGAGAAGAATAGATAAAAAAAATGGGGCTACTTAAAATTTTGCTCAACATCTGTAATAAGTAATATGATTTATTTTATGGGGTCAAAAGCCTAAAATTCATATTCATAAACTATTTTTCCCAAACTTAAATTACTAGAATTTACTATCAGGTGTTTTTATCTTGCTGATCAATAGTAAACATATGAATAATAGCTCATCATTCAGTTTTACAAAAGAAAGAAAAACTATTCAATGATTGATCCTCCCAGTCAGAAGCCACATCATTAAAGTTATCTTAGATAAAGCTTTATGAAGGGAGGCTCTTCTTGTATGGTCCTGTTATATAGATGTCTGAAATATGTAGTAAATGGATAGCACTTTCAAACTTTTGATACTGGGTTGTTTGTAGATTAATTGTATATCTCAATGTGGAGCTGTTATGTGAACCTTGGCTGGATTTTGGATCACTATGAGTTAATAATTCAGTGAGGGTACTGACTTATACCATCAACGCAGGTTAAGGTGGGTCCTATTCATCCACAGGTTTTTGTTTTAAGCTTGAGAATACAGCTTGTGTTTTTGGCTTGCACTGTGATTCATTCCTGGATGAGAATTTAGGGGAATTAGCATTTTGTCCTTTACAAGCTGATTATCCTTGGGAAAATCAGGTTAGATTCTACAGGTCTATGTACTCCATGACCATTTTTTTCTAACTTTATGTTAGGTATCCATTGCAGCAAAACAAACCATCCAAAAATGTAGTGGCCTAAAACAATTTACTATTTCTTGTAACGTATCATTAGGCTGGACGCAGTGAATAGTTCTTCTGGTGATCTTGCTTGGTCTCCCTCATTGGGTTTCAGTGATTTGGGAGCTCAAGCGTGGTGCTGGCTGTTTGCTGAGCTACCTTTCTTGTCCCCCACATGGCCTCTCATCCTTCAGTATGTTAAACTAGTGTCTCACAACATAGCATCTCTGTTCTAGGAGAGCAAAGGTGTAAGTTGGCAGGCTTCTTTAAGACAAGGTTCAGAACTAGTACAGCATCACTTCTGCCACCATTTTATTGGTCAGTGGAACTGACAAAAGTAGCCCAGATTTAAAGGAGGGGAAATGGACTAGGTCTTTTAATGGGAGAAGCAGCATATACATACAGGGTAGGGGGGAATTATTGGCACTTTCTTTGAAGAAAATCTACCACAGAACTAATGAAGTAGTTGTTGCGTTATGTTACAATTATTATTTCAACTGCCTTTTCCCCACTACAGTGTGATTTTTCTAGAGTAAGTCTTATTATTAACCTTGGTCTCTCAGATGTGTGCAGCAGGTGACCAATGAAGGTCAATGTCAGAGTGATCTCTATGCAGATGCTATTGATAATGGTAATATCAATGTTAACATACACTTTTATTTTAGCATTTACATATAAATACCTTCTATTATTTTCAGAAAAGGACATTTAGATAATTGTTAACTCTGTTTTTAAAAGTACTGTTATTACCGTAGCTTTATTCAACTGAACTTCTGTGTTCAGAATTTCCCCTAAGATTTAGCAGTTTTTTTTGTTTGTTTTTTTAACAAATGGAAAGACATTATAAAAATTGCAGAAGGATTATTATTTTGAATTTTGTATCTTAGACTTGCAGTCTTTGCCAAGAATTGTTCTTTAAAGGGTTTGCTACTTCTCTGCCTAAGGGTAAGTTGAATCTTGTAAATAAGACCTCTTTCTTCTTCTTCATGTATTACAGACTAGCAGGGGAATCTTGCCATGGATGACTGCCACTATTCTAAATGCAGACTGGAAATGCAGGTTGACAATTTAAGCCAGCAGTTATGATATAGCAACCTAAAACTTCTTTCTTTCCAAAGTGTTGTCATTATGATCTATTTCACTGTTTAGGATGAAAATCTCACTTAATCCATTTCACTTTAGATATAAATACAATTAGGGCTTATTGTGCTTTCAAATATTTTCACTGCCTATATGGAGTATCCTTACGGGAACTCTGTAAAATAAGAGAGGAGGCTTTATTTTCTTCCCAAATTTCGGTATTATTTGTGTGCAAAGATAACTTAAAATTTGTAGTAGTCTTTTCCGTAATTGAACAAAATGTTCAATTTTCTCATTCCTGCTGTATGGAGAATAGAAGCTGCATGAATATTTTAAGGTCTGTCTTAGTTCACAGTGACCTGTGTATTTTTTCCCCAAAGCCAGGGAAATAAAGCATAAAATATGAAGCAGTGCTTAACTAGTCCAGAAGTTGGGAACTTACATGCAAAAAGAGAATGATTTACACAATTTTTCCCCCCAGTAGTTACGCTAGCGTTAGTTTTTTATTTCCACCCAAATTCTTGCAGATATATGCTATATTTCAACAAGCTTTCCTTTTGCAAATTTTTGCTATTTTTAGGTAAAAATAAGTGATAACTGCTTGTTGCCAAGATAACATAAGTTAACTCGTTGGCCTCAGAATGTGTAAATTAATATCGGCCTTCAGAAATCACATTTTTCCTGCCTGAAAAGAGTGCTACTCTTTAGGTGTAAACTTCAGGTGTCTATTTTAAGTGTCATTCAGAGATGAGCTAATAAAATGAATAATACTAATTTCTCCTCAGGTAGGGCCCTGTTCTTGTATGTGATCATATTTCCAGGATGAGGAGGATGAATAATTAATGGATGTTCCGTTGGTATAAAATAAGATAATTTTTGACAGATGGTGGTTTTAAATGAGAACATTGCAATAATTCAGAGTGGACTGAGCGCATT